>NW_012275728.1:0-1799 GCF_000151885.1 Dipodomys ordii
TACCGACATCAAATGCAGTGAAAGCAGGGGTTATACTGTGGGGGAGGGACATACAAAGCAACAAAGAAATAATCTTATAATTGTGTTAGAAACAAATGCATGAAAGAAAAAAAACATTTAAAATACATACCTTTGTGCTGATTTTGAGCAGCCATCTCTAGAGAATTGTATTAGTAAATTATGTTAGTAGACCTAGAGGCTAGACCATTCACTAGTAGTTAATTAAACGCTACTCTTAATTAGTGACACATGTATTACTTTTTTATTTTTTGTCTTAGTATTTTAATTTCTGCTTCATAAAATCAGAAAACTGCAATAGAGATAGGTTTTCCCCCCTTCTTTTCTTCTACATCTGTCAAGGATCCAATGAGGTACTGTGCCAAATCATAATTACTTTTCATTGGTAGTTTAAATTTTATTTAAGTTACTTGAACATTTGGCTAATATATTTAAAGCAACCTAAAGCTAAATTTCCTAATGACAAGGTGTAAGGAGCATAAAGTATTCCATTTACATAAACGCTGTCTCTTCCCCCCATTCTCTCATATCATTTTCTGTAGGTGTCTGTGACCAAAGTTTTGGAATTCATGTTGCAGAGCTTGCTAATTTTCCCAAGCATGTAATAGAATGTGCCAAACAAAAAGCCCTGGAACTCGAGGAGTTTCAGAATATTGGAGCTTCACAAGGACGTGGTGAAATGGAACCAGCAGCAAAGAAGTGCTATCTGGAAAGAGAGGTTTGTCAGTTTGCTTTATATTTACTTCATAACCTCTGTGTTGTTACGTAAACCAAGTAACCAAAAAATGAATTGTTATTTATTTCCCCTGTGATTCTAGTGTTTCCTTTAAAAAAAATCATTTCATTTATAATTCTTTGCATGGCCAATGATTTATCTCAGTTATTTGGATTTCTGTATTGGTAGGGCACACTTAGCATGCACGGGACCCTGGGTTCAGTTCCCATTCTTCTTTAAAAAATACAACATTTCAAGCACCAGCTACGAATAAAGGAATATTAATGTAGGCTTAAACTTATTCAGAGGAGAGCTTGGGACCCAGTTCTAGGGCAGAGTACTTATGTAGCATGTGCCAGCACTGATTTCAATTTCCAGTTCCCCAAAGGGAAAATACTCACATGGGGTATGATTTTCCAGTTTTTTATTTTATTTTATTTATTATTTTATTTATTTTTTGGTTTGGGGAGGATTTTTTGGCCAGCCTGGGGCTTGAACTCTGGGCCTAGGCACTGTCGCTAAGCTTTTGTGCTCAAGGCTAGTGCTCTACCACTTGAGCTACAACTCCACTTCTAGGGTTTTGTTTTGTTTTGTAGTTTGTGGAGATCTGAGAATCTTATATAGACTTTCTTGCCTGAGCTGGTTTCAAACCACGATCCTCAGATCTCAGTTTCCTGAGTAGCTAGGATTATAGGCATGAGCCATTAGCACCCAGCTAAATTGCCAATTTACTTAGACAAGGTAATAGCAAAGAAATGAAGAAGAAATAATTCCTTCCTTAAAGGGGTTTAAAATATAGTTGGGCAGATATGAATAAGGAATATATTTAGAGTATAAAGTGATATATGACAGATGTTTATTTAAAAAACTGTTTGTGGACAGGGTGCTTATCTTGGTCAAATTTAGATGTTCACATAGCATAGAAGGTGCAACATGCCTAAATTTTTATTTTGGTTAAAGGCTTGTTTATTAGTGATAAAAAGAAAAGAATCTTAATGTACCTTCCTGACCCTGGCAGCATGTATTAATGGCATACCTTATGATGTTTTTTTTGTTTTTTTTTTTT
>NW_012275729.1:0-2365 GCF_000151885.1 Dipodomys ordii
AGGGAGGGGTGGATGAGAACTTGAAAGATCAAGATGCATCATATTCATTAACTGCTTGGTTGAATGACAACCACTTTGTACAACCACTTAAAGATAGCACCGTGTTTTTTAAACTGGAACCAAATATTGCATTCTCTTCGGCCATGACAGTTCTAACAAACTAAGGCAAGTTTGTGATGTAAGCATAGATTATGATTTTCATGAAGTTTAAAGGATGGTTTTGGTTTTGTCTGTTGATAAGATAGGGGTAAGAGAGGCAGGGGAGGGAAATGGGGAGAAAGAAAGAAGACAGAAAGAGAGAGAAGAAAAAGGAAAAAGGAAGAAATGCATACACCTAAATCCACAAAAGCACAAGCAACAAATTCCCCATGCTTTCACTAAAACAACCAGACAATTGTGTTTCTTCTTCCACGTTGCCATTCAATAATGTGTTTACTCATTTTGTCCCAAGATTATAGCTTTGCACTGTAGCGTGGATGGGGAAATTGCCACTCTCCTGTGTTTTCACTGGAAGGCAAATATAGAAAAGAGAGCCAATACTCCACTGGGGGTTACAGATGTTTGAGAGCATAAATAGATTTTCACAGCTTCCCAAGGCTGAGCAGTCCTTGCTAAACATCTTTTTATATGCATGTAAGGGCTGAACATTTTCATGAGGATAATTTTTCCAGTAGAAAAAAATGATTATAACAACAACAATAATAATTAGGATCAATGAAAATCCCTGATTATGTCTTGAGTTTTATTTCCTAAAATGTTATCTTTGGGGCAATTTAAGCAATTGGTAGCTGGAGCAAACAAATCCCCGAGGACCACTTCCACTCCCTTCTTTGTATCTCATGAAGAAATAGTAGTGTCTAGCTCTTGACTCTCATTATTTCAAATGTTTATTGATTTTTTAAAATGTACCTTTAACATGAAATCTACAGTCTCCTCTTTTGATGCTGTCCCTAGTAAAACACAGGCCTCAGAGAACTATCTTTCCCCACCTAAAGAGAATTTTGAAACAGATGCACCACCCCTGTCAAGTATAACTAGTTGAGATAGATCCAAAAGAAGGCAGGAACACAGAGCAGCTGATGAAAGCTTATAGTCCTCAGACCTCCACTCACTTTGTGACCTAACAGACTCGCTTTGTTCTCTCAGGATTAAAACAGTCAAGCAGGGCCCTCTGTCCAAGGTAAGTTCACAAGGGTGGATCAGCAAAAGAGGAAAACAAAAATCTCAAGGTATTTGTTGTAATATTAGATTGTGTAATACATATGGAAAGAAAATTAAACAAAAAATAGTGACAAAGGATTATTCATGAAGCCTGTGAAAATCAATATAAAGGGGGATGTTTCTCCACACCACCCTCCACAGGAGAAGAGGTCTAACTAGGAGACATCTTGCCTTTGCCAACCGATTACCATACATCAATTGGCTTGGTTCCACACAAAGTGGACCTTAGAGAGCCCCCTTGGATGAACCACTGTCCACACATTCACATGAGATCACCTTGAGCAAACAGGAAGATAAGCAAGAGAGGATGGCAGCAGCCCAGACTTGGGAAATATGTAAAGTGCTGGGAAATTGTTGAATTTTACTGATCGTCGAGAATAAAAAATGCTTTCTGTGAGAAGGTTGTTTTAAGAGAATATGATATTTTAAGCCTTTTATTCATGTGTCAAATGCACAAGAGATTTATGATGGTACAGGTAAGAAATAAATACTTTGTGTCACTTTTTGTTTGTTTTGATGAACTTCCTAGGATATATGTGCACTTTTTGTTTGTTTTGATGAACTTCCTAGGATATACGTGCATATGCACAGACAAATATTTACCTTTTTAGCTATAGTAAATAATGCTGCAATAAACATAGTCATGCTGGTAGCTTTAGTGTGGTCTTGTTTGTAAACATTTGGGTAAATGCCCAAAAGTGGGATTGCATGCCACTCAGTAGATGAATGGATCAAGAAAATGTGGTATATATACACAATGTAATTCTATGCCTCCATCAGAAAGAATCATATTGCCCCATTTGTTAGGAAATGGAAAGACTTGGAAAAATTATATTAAGTGAAGTAAGCCAGGCCCAAAGAAACATAGGTCCCATGGTTTCCCTTATTTGCAATATTTAGTATATGTCTGAGTCTAGCAGAAAATGTCAGATAAGTTGATGTTAGGGAAATGTACCCTAAGATATGTATTCAATTTTTTTTCTTTCATATGATTGTTTCATGTAATATAAGATTATTTCTTTGTTGCTTTGTATGTCCCTCCCTCACAGTATAACCCCTGCTTTCACTGTATTTGATGTTGGTATAATTTGTGGAGGGGAAGGGGAAAAACAAATCGTTTAAATAGGGATACAGGTGGACCCAT
>NW_012275730.1:0-1986 GCF_000151885.1 Dipodomys ordii
CCGGAAGTGGCGCTGTGGCTCAAGTGGTAGAGCACTAGCCTTGAGCTGAAGAGCTGAGGGACAGTGCCCAGGCCCAGAGTTCAGGCCCCATGACCGGACCAAAAAAAAAAAAAATTCCAGGATCCTAAGAAAAAAGATTCAAGAAATGTTCCCCAGTGAAAGGAATTGGAGGACATTATGTTAAGAGAAATAAGTCATGCATGTTAAACAAATGCTATGTTCTCATTCATGTGGAAGTGAAAATGTTAATCTCATAGAAGCTGAAAACAGAATAGTAGTTACCAGGGTCTGGGAAAAGAGTAGGGGGATAGAGAGAGAATAGATGATGGGAAGGAAGTACAGTTGGGTAATGGTAATAATTTCTATTGTTTTATAGCACTGTACAGAAACTATGGTTGAAAATGATTGGATATTTCAAAATAGGTAGTAAAAGAGATTTTAATGTTCCTTGTAATTGTAACCCCTCTGTACAGTATTTTCACAATAAAAAATAATAAAAACAATAAAATTAAAAATAAATTATAAAAAAGAATCCATGTTTGAAATGATAGATATGCCAGTTCTTCTGATCTTAGCAGTGCACATTGTATAAATATATTGAAATATCTCACTGTCCCTCATAAATATATGTGACCACTATGTATCAAATAGCAGTGCACATTGTGTAAATATATTGAGATATCTCATTGTCCCTCACAAATATATGTGACCACTATGTATCAAATTATATGTTTAAAAAACAATAGAACTGACTAAAGACACACATATAACTAAAGATAAACAATGCATAATCTTAAATTGGATCCTGGATTACAGGGTTTGGGTTTCTGTTTTTAGTTATTAATTAATTATATAATGGACATTATGATTAAGACAAGTTGAAATTTTCAATAGACATATCAACTGTATTACAGTTAATTTCATAATTTTGGTGGATATGTAAGATCTAAAAGATAATTTCCATGTGTTTAGGAATATATAAAGTGCTATTTAGTAGTAAGGAAGTATAATACCTAAAAATTATCACATATATTTCATTAAAGTATGTAAATATAAATACATATGTATAGAGAAATAATAGGTATAAAGCAAATTTGGTTTACTAGGCATGTTGATACAATCCTATAATCTGAAAATTAGGGAGCCTGAATCAAGATTATGCTTGAATAACACAGGCTCAAGAAACAAACCAAAAGTTAAATTCAGCAAATTGTGGAATCTGGGTAATGAGAATTCAGGAATTCCTTATAGTTTTTATTCATATAACTTTTTCATTTGAAATTACTTCAATGTAAAAAGTTTTAGCCAGGCACTTATAGTTATTCAGGAGAGTGGGAGATTGAGGTTGAAGGCCTGCCCAGTGAGAAAACTTCTCTAGCCTCCATCTCCAAAATCACCAATAAAAACAGAGTTATAAGAATGGTACCAAGTAGTAGAGCACCAGCCAAGAAAGAATAAGGCCCTGAGTTCAAACCTCAGTACAGAACATAAAATAAGTAAAAAATAATTTTTTTGAATATCAGTTGTAAAGCAGAAATTAGGGCCAGGTTTGAGGTTGATGTGGTAAGAAGGAAAACTATGGTTTAGGATTCAAATCCCAGATTTGGTACTAACTAGCTTAATGAGCTTGAAAATCTTCCTTAGTTTTCTGAAAACCTGAGCTTCATCACCTGTAATAATAATAACCATAACCATAATCACATCTAAGGTCTCTTGAGAGGTTAACATTTGAGAGCACATTCCAAGTCCTAAGACCAATAACTCACGGAGAGACATGCTTATATTTGTTATAAGAATGAATGAAGTATATCTAAAATATACTTGGAACTCAAAAAATTAAACCCCCCAACAACAAATCCTCAAAGAAACAACTCCCCAATAAATAAGTGGGCAAAAGACTTAAAGAGAAACTTCTCTGAAGAAGAAAGAAGGATGGCCAATAGACACATGAAGAAATGTTCAACATCCCTAGCCATAAAAGAAATG
>NW_012275731.1:0-2869 GCF_000151885.1 Dipodomys ordii
ATTGGTTGGTTGGTTGGGTTTTTTTTTTTTTTTCTCTTTTTTTTTTTTCTTTTTGATCAGTGGTAGGTCTGGGTTTGGGCACTATCCCTGCACTCTTCAGCTCAAGGCAAGTACTCTATCACTTGAGCCATAGCACCACTTCTGGTTTTTTTAGTGGTTTATTGGAGATAAGAGTCTCACAGACTTTTCTGCCCAGGCTGGCTTTGAACCGTGATCCTCAGATCTCAGCTTCCTCAGTAGCTAAGATTACAGGCATGAGCCACAGGCACCCGGCTGTTTGTTTTAAATGCTTTAAAGATGGGTCAAGTAAAGTAAAAATTAAACTTTGACCAAACGATGGATGCAGCCACTTTAAGATCACTACTAAATATGACCTGGGCCTGATGGAATGGTGGAGACAAAGCTCTGATGAAATAGGCTGAGGAGACAGGTAAAGACAAAGGCTGGAATTATAGTACGGAATCATTGGGGCTTCTTGCAAGAAGAAACAGAATTTCACACAAGGTAGAAGGGCAAGAAAGGTAAAGATAAAAAAGAGGTTTTGTTATGGTTGCTGGTTTTTTTTTCCAAGACAAATGCACAAATCAAATTAATATTAAGATTCCACCTAACCCCAGTTAGAATGGCTATAATCAAGAACTCTAATAACAACAGATGCTGGAGGAGATGTGGACAAAAGAACCCTACTACATTGTTTGTCAGAGTGTACACTTGTTCAACCACTTTGGAAAGCGGTATGAAGGTTCCTCAAAAGACTCCACATAGAGCTCCCCTATGAACCAGCAATCTCACTTTTAGGCATTTACCCAAGCAATCACAAACAAGGCTATACTAACGCTACCAGCACAACTATATTTATCACAGCATTATTTACCATAGCTAAGATATGGAACATTTCTGACAATTTCTTAGAAAATTCCTAAACAATATATTTCCTTAATCAACTGAAATGTTGTAATGGGAGGACTGGAAGTAGAAAAATATTTTTTGGGAAGGGATGGGAAGGGGAAACAAAGGAGGAGGCTACAACACTTGATAAGAAATGTACTCATTATCTTGCCCATGTAATTGTAACCCCTCTGTACAGTATTTTCACAATGAAATTTTTTCAAAAAGAAAAATATTTTTTGCCTACAAAACTTTTGACCCTCCCCCAATTAGGCCAGACCTTTGATTAAAGTGATTAAAATTTACAGACTTTAAATGTGCAAACATAACACTGCAAAGTTGTTTCAGGTGATGTTTTATTAGGTTGTCTGATAAACTGCATGAAGTCATTGGGTAATGGATTTTGTGAGATCTGTTCAATTGCCCAAATGTAATAAATTTCTCAAATAAAATAGAGCTGTAAGAAGACATTTTTCTCCATCACTGGTTCAACTTCAGATTTAAAATATGCTCTAGAAGGAATCACTTTAAATTCTGTCTGGAGTATCAGAAATGAACTGTTTGGCCAGGCGCCACTGTCTCACTCCTGTAATCCTAGCTACTCAGGAGGCTGAGATCTGAGGATCGTGGTTCAAAGCCAGTCCGGGCAAGAAAGTCCATGAGACTCTTATCTCTAATATACCACCAGAAAACCGGAAGTAACACTGTGGCTCAAGCAAAGGAGCACTCCCTTTGAGGGACAGCTGAGGGATAGTGCCCAGGCCCAGAGTTCAAGCCCCATGACCGACAGAAAAGAAAAGAAAAGAAACTGTTTGAAACTTTGTACAGTGGCAAGTAACTAATAAAAACTATCTGGGAATAAACTCAGTTGATAGACATCCTTCATCTTCCTGAAGACCAGGCAGAACAGCCACAACTGTAGACACAAACCACAGGAGGAGCAGCCTTGGACCTAAATTTTCCTGTTTCCCTTCTTGCCCAGGTACTATGGCCCAGAGATAGTCATAAGGCGGAAGAAGTGCATTATTTATCTTTTCTAAGACTGATACAGTTTTATGAAAAATCAGTGGTTATTAACAAAATCTTTTTGCTATACATACATAAAACTTCCCAACGAAATTTAAGCTGAACGCAACTAATACAGTAATCAAGGAGAACTGTAAATACAAAGTAAATACCATCTTTCCAGATATTAAAATTTATTACAGAAACATCATTAAGCTGCATAGACATTTAAATACAAAGGCTTGTCCTGAGTACATTTCCAGCATGTGGCGAATACAGAAACTTTAGTCATTACAATGAAATTTTCTGAAGGGCAGGACTCTCCAAAGATAGAAAGTAGGACTTCCCATAAAACGCGAGGAATCAGACTATTTGTAATGCTCACTCTTTCAAAGATGAAAAATGGGTATAGTAATCCTGGGAAGTGGAGAGGAGAAATCACGATTATTGTTCAAAGACAGCTGGACCAAGTTGGGAACCACCTACCTCAAACAATGAAAAGTTGCACAAGATGGGTGTGGTGGCTCAAGGCTATAATTCTAGCTACTTAAATTAAAGGATCTCGGTTTAAGGCCAGCCCAGCTTAGGCAGAAAAAGTTTGTGGCTGGCTCCTTGTCAACAAATGTCTGAGCATAGCAGTGTACTCTAGAGTATAGTGGTGGTATGTTCTATTTATCCCAGATACAGGGGAAACACAATAGATGGCATATGGTGAATGCCTTACTTCGACAGTAGCTCAGGGAAGCACACGTAGGAGAATCACAATCAGTATTGCTCAGCATTAAGCAAGACCCTATCTCAAAATTAACCAATACAAAACAGGGTTGAAGATGTGGATCAACTGGGGGAGTATCTATCTAACAACTGTCAGGCAAGTGTTCAGTCCCCTAGTGCCAGCAAAATAAATGAAGATAGATAGATAGATAGATAGATAGATAGATAGATAGATAGATAGATAGATAGATAGATAGATAGA
>NW_012275732.1:0-2473 GCF_000151885.1 Dipodomys ordii
AAAAAGAGACAAAGTAGTAGACTTATTATTTATCTGAAGGAGCTAAGCAAAAACTGGGTTGATTTCACAGATCCAGCAAAGAAAAATCCATTTCATTAGCACTGAAATGAAACATACTTAATAAGGAGGCTTTCTGAGAGAGATCAGGAAGAATTTTCTATTTCCAAGGATCATGTTATATGGTAGAATGTATACCATACTGGTTCAGGCGTAAAAAAATAAATGCTGTGAATGGCTGGGCACTAGTGGTTCCCATCTGTAATCCTAACTACTCAGGAGACTGAGATTTGAGGATTATGGGTGGAAGCCAGTGCAGGCACACAAATCCAAGACTCTTATCTCCAAGTAACCATTAAAAAGATAGAAGTTGAGCTGTAGCTTAAGTGGTAGAGCACCAGCTTTGAGTGAAAAAGCACACAGGCGCTGATTTCAAAGCTCCTAGTAATGGCACTCACACCACAAAAAGCTGTGAATGGTACCTGTTCAGCTGTCTTTTTTTAAAAGTATTTTGGAGAGCCTCTGAAGATTGAATAATTGGTTTCCAGAATAAGCTATTCTACTCATAGGTATTAAGCATTAAATCTTTAAGTTCTCAATGGAGTGATAAACATTTGCATTCATTTCACAAAGCTGAATAGCAAATGATTTGTCAAAGAAAAGTAAACATAGGGCCATTCATTGCTAGTGATTAAATCAGTTCTAACTACTGGACATCCCTGAAAAATAGAGGTCAGGTATATCGTTCATTTCTTTCTTTCTTTTTTTTTTAACATGTTAGGTTGACTTGAGCAGTAGTATGTTCCTACTGGTATGAAAGTGGGCTCATCATTAAGACAACATAGGTATATGTTATAAATCAATTAGTGTCTCAAACTATTTGCCCTGACAGATTTGTATTTTCATTCATTCATCATTTACTCTGCTTTAGATGTTACATTTCCTGGTTGCATTCATTAGACTAGGGTGAGTTATATTCCATAGAAACTTTTTTGTGTGCTTATTCTTCCCCTTTTGATGAGCCTAGCCTCAGAACCATGCGCATTATCAGCTAGCTCTCATCATGGCACGTGTATGTAAATGGAAAGGAAGAGTTAACAGCTGGTCTGCTCTCTAGCCATTCATTTCCACCCAGGGATACAAGGAGACATAACCTGATCAAATCTTGTAGATTTGCTAATTAGATTTCCTGGTAGAATCTACTAATGGGGAGTCGTTATCTATCAGATGATTTTTGTCTATATACACTAAGTTTTTAGATACACCAAGTGCTTAGTTATGGTAAACTAGTTGCTTATTAGCAGTGGCCCTTGAGTAGGATTGAGTTATAATGACTTCAGTTCTCTGGGTCTAAAATTAGAACACTACAGGAAAAAAGAGAAACCAGCAAAGGAAGTCTAGTAGTGAAAAAGACTTTATTGCTTTATTGTGAAAAGAAACTGTTATTAACAGTGACAGTATGTCTCTGAAGAGAATGGGGGTTGATCGTTCAGGAGAGGAGTCTGACTGATTGGAAGTGACCTCTGCCCACATTCTGTTTGATAACGGGAAAGGGGAATTTGTTGGTGAGAACTCTTTGGTCTATTCGTAACTCTTCTTATGGCCAGGGCATTTGTACATATTGGCTGGTTGTAGGGCTGCTATAGCAGTTTTGTTAATCATAAACCCAGGGTGCTTGTTATATTTGGAATGTCTCAGGTGTGGGGGATGGGGGACCCATATTCTTTCCCACTCATCTGCTAGCTGTCTGCTTACTCTCACAAACTCATCTGGAATCTGTGCATTACTGCGGCACGCCTAGCTGGAAAAATGCCATGCTTCTAGTTATCAGACTATAAAATGAAGATGACTTTTAACAGAATAGTTCGTTTTATGTTAGTGATGTCCCCCGAACACTCCTGTAATACTAAAATATTTCATCTCTTAAATATGAGCCAAGATCACTCCATCCTACCTCTGTGATTATTCTTAGGACAGAGGCCACATTTTCTTCTCTTTGTAACATTGTACCCAGCACAGTACCCAGCATCTAGAAGACATTCAATAAATATTTTATTCATTTTAAACAACATATGTATATATGTATGTATATGTCTATATCTCTATATATCTCAAATCTCTCTCTCTCTCTCTCTCTCTCTCTCTCTAACATAGCCATGAACTATTTGGCTAGCAAAAGCTTCTAAACAAAACCATTGTGGCTAAAGGAGTGTTTGATCATCAAATATAATGAGAAGACCCTTAGCATAAAGGACTTTTGACAGAAAAGTAGGAATCCTTTCCATAAAGAGTTTTCAGAGCTTAATATATAAATGAATAACCTGAGGATGCAGTGAACATGTGGATTCTGTGTGGTGGACCTGGGGTGAGCCAGAGATCAAATCTTGTTTTGTTTTTGTTTTTGTTTTTTGGTCCAGTAGTTGGGCCTGACCTCTGGGCCTGGGCGCTATCCCTCAGCTCTTCAGCTCAAGGCTAG
>NW_012275733.1:0-1866 GCF_000151885.1 Dipodomys ordii
TCTAGTAAAGCACCTCCACTGTTCCCTTTGCTAGCTCTGTCTCCTCTCTTGGCATCCTCGTCTGCTTTGATCTGATCTTTTTCTGCCTTCTTTTTTCCATGTAATCCGCCCTTTGCCTGGGCCTGGATCCTGTCTTCTCCTGGCTCCTGAGTTTCTCTCTCTGTGATCCATTCTTCCTCATTCCCTCGCAGTGACTCCTCTTGGTTTCTTATTCAGTGTAACACCAGGCTTGGAAACTGTCTTCGCAGTCACGGACCCTCCAGGTTGTGTTCCACACTCAACGGGACAGCCCTTGACCTCCTCACATTTGAACATTCATTGCTATGTTTGTTGGGATCTCAGTTCCTAAATTCCCAGTTGTTGATGAAGGGTTGTTGAAGCCACACCTCTCCTCTCTGCCGAGGAGCAGATCCACAGCCAGGCCTGTTCACTGGGCGTGGTCATGAGGCATGTACCAAGGTGATTCCGGCACGGGGGTCATCAACGTGACTGTCCACCTGCTGCTGATCATTAGTTGTTGGTATCATTCTCTTCTCCAAGTCCAGGCTGAAGCGCAGAGTTATTTTTCCTTCCGCCAATATGTTTTCAAATGCTGTGGATTGACTTAATCTGACTTAAGTCTCACTTTGTATGCCCACTGCATCCATCTCCTCCTGCTCTGATCATCCTGGCAAAGATCTCGCCTGGTGATGCTTGCCATCATGTGGAAAGCCTGATGTGGCTTCTCTCCGGGCCACTGTGTTCTAGGTTTCACCCTGCACCTAGGATGTGGGGCTCAGCTCAGTGTGAGTTCTTGCCTTCCCATCCCCCAGAGCTTTTCCCTGTTCTATGCTCACTGCTTTTGATGTCCAGACACAACAAATCGTAATTGCTAAAATGAAATCATGCTGATGCACCCATCATGGCCTCAGGCTGTGGCTCATACGATTCCTCCTCACTGAGAATTCTGAATGAAGTGATACCTTGTCTACAAAGGCTTTTTAGAGTCGTAAGTCCATACTCTCCTATTTGCCATTTGCCAGTCTACTAAACATTCTTCCTGTCATTTTTATGTTAGCTTGTGTTCTCAAGAGTGCCTGGGTAATGCTAGAAGCATACCTTTGTAGATAGTAGGTTCCCAATAAAATGCTTATCAATTAGATTCTTATCACAAACCAGGTAAAATAGTAACTGGTAGCTTGTATTTACATAATCTGTGTACTAAGCACAGGGGTTTACTACCAATTGAGCCACAGCACCATGTCTGGAGTTTTGTGCATGGTTTATTGGAAATAAGAGTCTCACCAAGCAGGCACCAGTGGCTCACCTATAATCCTAGCTATTCATGAGTCTGAGATCTGAGGATAATGGTTCAAAGCCAGCCTAGGCAGGAAACTCCATGAGACTCTTATCTCCAATAAACCACTCAGAAAACCGGAAATGGTGCTGTGGTTCAAGTGGTAGAGTGCTAGCCTTGAGCTGAAGAGCTGAGGGACAGTGCCCAGGCCCAGAGTTCAAGCCCCATGACCGACAAAAAAAAAAAAAAAGGTCTCACGAAATTTCCTGGGCTGGCTTTGAACTGTGATCCTCAGATCTCAGCCTATTGAGAAGTTAGGATTACACGCGTGAGCCACCAGCGCCCAGCTGCTAAGGGCAGTTTTTAAAGTTTTATACACCCATAAAACCATGTCTGCTAGCTTTGAGGTGGGCCTTGCATTGGCATAAATTTAGAGGTGAGGAAACTAAGCCCAGGAGGTTGAGGAAGGTGCCCAGCTTACAAACTAGGAAGGCCGGGGCTGGTGTGAACTACTGTGCCTGATGCCAATGATGCAGTAGCAAGGCTTGCACCATGCTGTGGTTTGGTGCAGCTTGCGTGCATCCCCTGTG
>NW_012275734.1:0-2525 GCF_000151885.1 Dipodomys ordii
AACCACCAGAAACTGGAAGTGGCGCTGTAGCTCAAGTGGTAGAGCGCTCGCCTTGAGCTGAAGAGCTGAGGGACAGAGCCCAGGCCCAGAGTTCAAGCCCCACGACCGACAAAAAAAAAAAAAAAGTAAACATATTATACCTAGAGCAAAGATTGCTTTGTGAAGCTTGCCTTAAACCTTGTTAAGAAAGATAGTTCCAAGTTTAAGAATACAGTTATAAGCTCATAAAATATATCTAAAAGGAAATGAGCTTCTAAGAAGGGATGCTGGCAATAAAAGTCAGATCTAAATGTCCAAGCAGTGGAGGGATGACCCCAGCTTTGACCTTTGTCTTCTTGATAACCAACAGTCAGACTGTAGATAGGAAAGAAAGCACTGTCAAAGGTCTCTGAGGCAGAGGAGAGAAAATAAAAAATGTGTGGTCTTTTGCTTCAAATGCAGCAGCTATTACTATGAAGGCAGTACCTTTCATTTGATGTTTGATAGAATTCTTCACAAACATAATCTCATCAGTTCTCAAAATAAACTTTGGATGAAAAGAAATCTCAGTACTTAATGTCCTACTTTGATGAATACTGCACATTGAGCGAAGGAGCCCAGAGGGATGGGTCATTAGAGGCTGGATTTAAGAGCCAGGGAGGGAGTCACAGACTTATGCACCTCACCTCACCCTCTGCTGCTGTGTACAGCCTCTCCCTGTCCAACAGACAAAGATAATGTCTAGACAGCTGCCTGGTTTCCTCCTCACTTTCTGCACTCCAGCTGAGCAATACCAAAGGACTTAATAAATACACCAGGCCTACTCTGATGAAGTCAATAGGAAATTACTAGGGCATGTTCTATTTTCTTCATTTAACAAACAGCGATTCATCCTATATCCAAAACACCTGCAATGTATTATACTTATAACATTGACTAGTAAAACAAGCAGCACTCAATAAATAGTGAATTGTAAGCATAACAATGGTAGGTATGTTGCAGAATTTAATTATTGGTCAGTATGAGAATAATGAAAGAATAATAATCTTACAACCTTTTAAAAATAACTGCAAGTGCCATACTAGAGAAATTAATTTGTTTATGGAATTAATAAGTATGAATGTTCCAAATACTTCCATATATATTATATAATTAGACTGTGACATACAGATTTATTTTAAAAGTCCCTTTTGTTATTAGAGTTCTTGATTATAGCCATTCTACCTGGAGTGAGGTAGTATCTAAATGTTGTTTTGATTTGCATTTCTTTTATGGCTAGAGAGGTTGAGCATTTCTTCATGTGTCTACTGGCCATCCTTCTTTCCTCTTCAGAGAAGTTTAAAGTCTTTAAACCACTTATTTATTGGGTAGTTGTTTCTTTGAAGATTTGTTGTTGGGGGATTTAATGTTTTGAGTTCCAGGTATATTTTAGATATGAGATCCTTGTCCACTATATGGCTAGTGAAGATCTTCTCCCAATCTGTGGGCTTTCTATTGATCTTGCTAGCTATGTCCTTTGCCATGCAGAAGCTCGGCAATTTTATGCAATCCCATTTATTCAACCTTTCTTTAATTTGTTGTGTTTCTGGGTCTCTATTAAGAAAATTTCGGCCTGTGTCAAGGAGATCTAGGGTTTCTTCTATCCCATCTTGTAATGTTTTCAGAGTGTCCGCTTTGACTCTTAGGTCTTTGATCCATTGGAGTTGATTCTGGTGCAGGGTGCTATATAAAGATCTAGCTTTAGTTTTCTACAAGTAGTTAACCAATTTTGCCAGCACCATTTACTGAAGAGGCTGTCTTTCTTCCATTCTATTTTTTTAGCTCCCTTATTGAAGATTAGATGGCTATAAGTCTGTAGTTTCATTTCTGGGTTTTCAATTCTATTCCATTGGTCCTGAGGTCTATTTTTGTGCCAGTACCGGATTGTTTTGATTCCTATGGCTTTGTAGTAGAGTTTGAAATTTGGTATTGATATTCCTCCAGCAGTGTTCTTTCTGTTGAGGATCGTTTTTGCTCTTTGGGGTCTTTTATTGTTCCATATGAATTTTTGGATTGCCTCTTCTATTTCCTTGAAAACGAAGTCAGAGGGGATGCGGACAGAAGGGAACCTTACTACATTGTTGGTGGGAGTGTAAACTTGTTCAACCACTTTAGAAAGCAGTATGGAGGTTCCTCAAAAGACTCTACATAGAGCTCCCCCATGACCCAGCAATCCCACTTTTCCGCATTTACCCAAATGATCACAAACGAAACCACACTAAAGCTACCACATGACTATGTTTATTGCAGCATTATTTACCATAGCTAAGATATGGAACCAACCCAGATGCCCCTCAGTAGATGAATGGGTCACGAAAATGTGGTATATATATACACAATGGAATTCTATGCCTCCATCAGAAAGAATGACATTGCCCCATTTGTTAGGAAATGGAAAGGCTTGGAAAAAATGATCTTAAGTGAAGTAAGCCAGGCCCAAAGAAACATAGGTCCCATGGTTTCCCTTATTTGCAATAACTAGTATATGTCTGAGTCAAGCAGAAAAG
>NW_012275735.1:0-1978 GCF_000151885.1 Dipodomys ordii
GCTTTTTTCTTTTTGCTTATGTGGTGCTGAGGAATCGAACCCAGGGCCTCGAGCATGCAAGGCAAGCGCTCTACCACTGAGCCACCTTCCCAGCCTCTAATACTCAGTTTTTTTAAAGACTTGAGAAAAGAAATTTTAAGTATTTATTTTCAAGTCAAAACTTCGGCTTAGAGTTGAGGACTTAGCTCAGTAGAAGAGCTCTTGCCTACCACATGCTAGGCTTTGAGTTCAGTCCTCAGCTCTGCAAAAAAACAAAAACAAAAAACAAAACTAGCTGCTCACAAAGTTTTAAAATATTTTCTCCCTTCATCTTTGGAAAACAAATCAAAATAATAAAGCCCAGTTCACTAAGTAAATAACTACAGAGATTAATCCAAAATAACTTTATACGATATCCATTTCCATTTTTTTGTTCAGGTCCTTTTTAACTAATGTTGGTCTTTTCATTCTGAGGATTCTGAACATTAATGCAGCCATGAGGAATGCTTACAGGAGTGGAAAGAGGCTCAAAAGGAAATCTGAACTAACCAAAAGAAATCTCTCAGAATATAAATATGTTCACATTGGGTGTTTCATAGGTTTCTAAACCTTCAAGTTGAAGAAAAACCCCAAGCTGTTTTAAAGAACAGTAAACTTAATTTTCACATGTAGATTAAGATTTTTCTGGCAACTAAGCACAAGAAAATGACATGACTCAATAACACAATGGCAGCTTGGCTCATGTCACTCCTGAACCAAGCAAAAGTACTCCAAGGCTCAGACAAGCATCAGACACGTTAGGGCTTAAAGTCTTAAATCACACAGGCCCCATCGCCTGGGGGATTACTGTCCTTTCATATTGTCTTCAAGAGTGGAGCTGCTGGAGGGAAAACTAGGGGCAAAGGAAAGTCACCTTGGCAGCCACAGCTCAGGGGTTTCTCAGGATGTATATATATAAACTGTGCACATGAAGGTACTGACATTGTTAAAGATAGCTTAGTTTGATTTTCCCCCCCACACTTGATTCTACACAAGATTTAGAACACACCAGTCTAGTGTACGTACGTCCCATTTTGTTATTAATAGTAATAGTAATCTTACTTTTGGTGCTGGAGAACTAAGGCCATGGCTGTGCTAAACCTGTACACTATCACTGAGTTACACCCCTAGCCCCCAATTTCTCCTTAAAAATACACTAAACCAATTGTCTATTTAAATTGGCTACGTATTTACAACTTTCACATGGGTATCTTTTCACAGTGAAGTTTTATTATTTTTAGTTTTTAGACAAGGTGGCTACAGTCAAGTCTACATATTTAAATTTTTAGATTCAGGTTTGTCCTTTTTTTGGGGGGGGGGGAGTGGGGAGGTGCTGAAGTAGGCTTTCTAATCACCAGGAACGCCATCAGACTGGCAGGGACCTATGGACTTTGGGAAGTCAGTTGAGGACGCAGATGAGGGAGCCAACGCTGAGCTTCTTCCTTCCTTCTGACCTCTCTGCGCCCAGTTCAGCAGCCCCAAGAGAAGGAAACTCTGAGCCTCTCCGTCCATGGGCACGACCGACCCGTCTCCCTCACATCACCACCAAACTGCAGGCGGAGAAGGGGAAGCCAACAGCACGAATGTTTGCCACCGGGCAGCAGGCAGGGCAGGGGTCCAGCAAACCGTGGACCTCCTCCAGGCAGCGCCCTCACCGGGGGCGAGACCCCAGGAGGAGGAAGAGGACTTCGGCGCTGCGGGCAAGGGACGGAGGGGGCCGCCCGGCGCGATCGCCCACTCCTCGCCTCCCGAGGACCCCGGCAACCCGGGAAGGTCCTCCGGGGTCCGGCGCCGTGTCTCGCAGAGTCCAGGCGGCCGCGAAGCCGCCAGTCGGCTCTGGCCGGGTTACCGGCCCACAGTCACGCGCGCAGGTGAGGCGTGGACAGGTAACCGCACCTGCTGCCCGCCCCACCTGCTGCGCCCCCGCGCCAGGGTCGCTCTCCGCCACCCGCGCGGTCGG
>NW_012275736.1:0-2890 GCF_000151885.1 Dipodomys ordii
GGAAGGATAGAAGGAAGGAAGGAAGGAAGGAAGGAAGGAAGGAAGGAAGGAAGGAAGGAAGGAAGGAAGGAAGGAAGGAAGGAAGAAAGAAAGACAGAAAGGAAAGAAAGAAAGGAAGGAAGGAAGGAAGGAAGAAAGAAAGAAAGAAAGAAAGAGAGATAGAGAAAGAAAGAGAGAGGGTGGGGAGGGAGGGTAAAGATGGAAAGAGAAACAGGAGGAGAGAAAAACACTTCACAGTCTGTGGATCTTTAACAGTGGTTATGTATTTTACTTTCTGTTGCTTTCAAAGAAGTTATTCTGACCTGAATGTGCTCAAATAAATGATTGCTAAAATTACAAGTAGCAATCTTTTTCTGAAATTACTATTTTTCTATGGGTAATCTATGAACCTAGGGCATTGCACATGCTAAGTAAGCTCTGTACCACTGAGTTACACCAGAGCCCCTTCATGAAATCAATATGATAAGCCCTAATAAAATAAATATAAATACCTAGTACACTAATATTATAAAGATATGTATTCCAGAGAGGCTAATAACTATCATTTATAGTCTGTAATTTCATAAACATGGCATAAAGATAACCAGTATTTATTTAATCGGTTAAGGAGAAATGATGTGTGACACAGAAAAGCTTTTGTTAGATCCACAGAGAAACACCTGAGTTTAAGCAGCAGTTCCTTTATGATCCTTGTGTGTTAAAGGCCTGAAAACATAGTAAATGCTCAGTTGACACTTGCTAAAGAAAGGGAAGGGCAGAGGAAATGGTTTGGTACTGTTTGTTCTAGCATTTTTGTGTATGCTTTCAAACAGTTGACAAGTTTAAAGGACCATTTGTCTAAGCCAACATATACTGGTTTATTTAATAAAAATCTAAAATGTCCTGGAAATGCTATTGCCGGGTAAACTTAAGCTTGCAAATATATTTAATTTTAAAGTATCTGAATAGTATATTATCTATGTTCATTGCAAACTTTAAAAACATTGTATTTAGTAATCTAACGTTTCTATAGACCATCAGCTCCAAAAATAGGCCCTCCCGAAAGGAAATCCTGATAAGATGTGTACTTATTCTCCAAGTCTTCTGCTTTCTATTATAAATAGTGTGCCAGCCAGGTAGGCCCAATGATGAACTGGGTTTTAATTGTTCCTTCATTTTTTAAGTTTAATTTAGCTTTATGTGGGTAAGAGCTACCATACTGAATAGTAAGTTCTAGACATTCATGTGTATCATAAATTATTGTAAGCCAATAGGAAGAAAAGTTACTGCTTTCTGATTCATTTTTATTTTCAAAGATATGGGCTCATATTTAATGATGTATAGCAACTTGTTCTTCTACTTCAATAAAGGTGTCTCTCACAAATTTTGTCAGATGCCCAATATTCCACAGTGGGACCATTTTGTACTTCATTTACCCATTTTGCTATAGAAGACTATCCAGTTTTCCAGTGTTTTACTAGAACACAAAGAACTACCTAGCAAATCACTGGTCATTAATTCCAAGATTTTATTATTTCTGTTTAGTAATATCTTTATGTAGTTGTATAAAGGAGGAGCCATTTCACAGAACAATTTATGAATACAATACATCTTTATCAATGTCACCCCTTTTAACTAAGAATATTAAAATAATAGAAGGAATATTGTTAAGGGGTAAGCTACTTTTTATATTGTTAATAATACTTCCAAATTGTTCTCCAAAGTGGATGATTCAATGTATACTCCCACCAAGAATGCGCATCTTTCCTCCTCAAACAACTTTATGTTATTAATTACCCTGCAGTCTTTGGCAAGGTCTTTTTCCCCTCAAGAATAGCTTCTCTATAAGAAGAAATTAAAATGGCTGCCACTAACATTCACAGAAGAGGGAAGATATATTTCACTCTGCTTCCAAGACAATGCTCAATTTTAGCTCTTCAGCAATTTTATTTAACCAAGCCTGTCCCTAGAGTGTCTCCAATTTAATGATATCTAACAACATAGAAAGGCTTAGAGAAGGAGAAGGCATCAACCTGGTACTACTCAGTAAATTGTGTTTTAGATTGCATTTGCTGTAATGAAGGTAGACTGTGCCCAATACTGCTTCCTGTCTAGCCCTTCATTCACACATCACTGCAGCAATTGTCAGGCCTGCTCAAGACTCTTACTCTTTTGTGGAATAGTTTCCCTGAGCAGAACCAATGGTCTACAATTCACAGACCCTTTGGATCCTGGGCAAGCAGTAGTGCTCCTGCATGCAACAAAGGGAGACTTGACTAGGAGTCAAGTCCTGACTGTACCACCCTTGGCCTTGAGCCTTAGGAGAGCCAAACACTGTCTAGGTCAAAGCTTCCTTATCTGCAATGATGGACTTGGGACAGGTGGCCACACAGAAACCACAGAGAAAGTCAAGCCAAAGCAGTTGGAAGCATAGCTCAGTTAGTAGATGGCTGGCCATCAAGTTCCAGTCCCAGACCAAAAAAAAAAAAAAAAAAAAAGTCAAGTAGCAAATAACATAGGAATACAGTTTTTACATAATCAATACTTCCTGCCAGCTTTTTATGAACAAAAGTGAAACAACAGAAAAGTATGTTGTAATTTCACTCATTTGTTTAATAACCAGGTAAACTGTGTTTGCTGCATGTTTTCAAATTCTGGATGTTTTGTTTCCTCAGTTTTGTGCTATTTACAATGTAGTGGCCACAGGCCTGATATACCTAACTTTAATCTGCATATTATACACAATTTCATGACTTTCTGCAATCTATACCATGAACAAATGAATCAGTCCCTAATTTATAGAAAATGCTGATATCGGGGGCTGGGAAGTGGCTCAGTGGTAGAGCGCTTGCCTTGCATGCCTGAGGCCCTGGGTTCGATTCCTCAGCACCACATAAGCAAAAAGAAAAAA
>NW_012275737.1:0-5928 GCF_000151885.1 Dipodomys ordii
GCCGGAAGTGGCGCTGTGGCTCAAGTGGTAGAGCGCTAGCCTTGAGCTGACGAGCTGAAGGACAGCGCCCAGGCCCAGAGTTCAGGCCCCACTACTGACAAAAAAAAAAAAAAAGTGTATATGGCTAAAGCTGAAGATTCGTTAGAGACTGTTACGTACAGTGACTGCCTCTCCCAGGGGAGCAAGTAGACAGCCCTCAAAGTGCATCTAGCAAAATGCCATCTTTACTTTGAGTTCCTTTTTGAAGATGTTGTCTTAAAGCAGAGATGATGCTCTTCAAAATCATGGGGCAGCAGCAGGTGACGTGGTATGTGCCTGCCATTCCAGTATTTGGGAGGCTGAGGCAGAAAGATCTCCAGTTTAAGGCCAGACTAAGCTACATAACAAAACCCTGTCTCAAAACACCAAAGGTTAACCAGGTGCCAGTGGATCATACCTGTAATCCTAGCTACTTAGGAGGCTGAGATTTGAGGCTCCCAGTTTGAAGTCAGTTATGAGTCTCTAATAACCAGTTAACCAGCAAAATACCAGAAGTGGAGTTGTGGCTCAAGTAGTAGAGTGCCATCCTTAATCAAAACAGCTAAGCAAGAGTGCAAGTGCATGTGCACGCACGCACACACACACACACACACACACACACACACCGAGCAGTGACCATGACAGCCTATTACTCAGCCCCAGTAGCTTTTCCTGCATGGCTCTAAGTATCTAAGTCCCTGCATCTATTTGAAATCATCCCAAAGGTCACAGCCACTACATTCAGGCTCCTCCAGGAAAACAGAACACCCCCCCACACCTCTCCCACCACCGTGCTCTGTGATCCATAGAAAACAAGAAATAGGTCAGCACACAGAGATCCCTCCTAGCCTGCTGCTAGCTTTTTAGGGGGCTTTCAAGATTTAATTTAGCCCTTGGGGGTTGTGGGCCCCATTCTGCTTTAAGCTGTTTTGCTTCCTCTAGATCTCAACTGTGAATGCCATATCTGTATGCAAAGCCCAAGCTCCTGTCAAACAGATGTGAAATTCATGAGTTAAACTATCCAGCTTCCTTTACAGGTTGCTCTGTCTTCTCCATGGTACTCTTCAGCTTAGAATGGCGATTCAAAATGCTGAGAAGAAGAGAAACATTTTCCTGAGTACCTATTTCACCAAATGGGCCTTTCTTGCAATGCCAGATACCTGGCTTGAATTATTATAAGTTTACTTAAGAGCATTATGTCATGAAAGATTCTATGACTAAACAGGTACATGGAGAGAGGTCTTACTTTTTTCCTTCCTAACAAAGAAAGCATTGTTTTTTTTTCTTTTCTTTTTTTCTTTCTTTTTTTTTTTTTTTTGGTGCCAGTCCCAGAGCTTGAACTCAGGACCTGAGTACTGTCCCTGAGCTTTTATAGCCAAGACTAGGACTCTACCGCTTGAGTCCTAGCTCAACTTCCAGCTTTCTGGTAATAAACTGGACATGTTGTTGTATGCCTGTAGTTGCAGCCTCATAGGAGGCTGAGGTAGGAGGATCATTTGAGCTCATGAGTTTGTACCGAGGTTGAAAATAGCAAGAACCCATTTCAGAAAAAAAAAAAAAAATATATATATATATATACATTTATATACTCAAATGTATTAAATAAATTTACAACTAGATGGAAAAGTGATATCTATAGGTATGTCATTTGCTTTCTGATGGACAAAATTTATTTGAATTTTTATGTTCAATAATTATTTGAATCACTAAAATTTTTTCTATAGCATACAGAATTTTAAAATGATTTAGAGATCATGACAAGGACAGAGCCCTATCTTATAGAATCAAATAATCTGAGCCGGATGCCGGTGGCTCACACCTGTAATCCTACCTACTCAGGAGCCTGAGAACTGAGGATCATGGTTCAAAGCCAGCCCAGGCAGGAAACTCCGTGAAACTCTATCTCCAATAAACCACCAGAAAACCAGAAGTGGCGCTGTAGCTCAAGTGGCAGAGCACTAGCCTTGAGCTGAAGAGCTGAGGGACAGCACCCAGGCCCAGAGTTCAAGCTACATGACTGACAAAAAAGAGAGAGAGAGAGAGAGAGAATCTAATAATCTGAAAGTTACTGTTTATACTTTTATTTTAAAAATAGTTTCATGCTGGGCACTGGTGGCTCATGTCTGTAGTCCTAGCTACTCAGATGGCTGAGATCTGAGGATTGTGGTTCAAAGCCAACCTGGGCAGGAAAGTCTGTGAGACTCTTATCTCCAATGAATTACCAAAAAGCCAGAAATGATGCTATGGTAAAAGCACTAGCCTTGGGTACACAAGATCAAGGACAATGCTCAGGCTCTGAGTTTAAACCCCAAGACTGGCACTAAAATTTTTTTCAGAATATTTTTTGATATAACTATTACCTTCGTTTCCAGTCCAAATTCACAGTATGAGCATGTGTCTATGGTCTCTCTCTGTCTATTTCTATCTCTCTCTGTCTCTCTCTGTGTCTCTCTCTGTCTCTGTCTCTGTCTCTCTCTCTCTCTCACACACACACACACAAGTAAATGGCAGTATCTGATTCAAACTCATTCCAGATTGAGTGGCCTCATTTACAGGACTTAGGACTTGCTTTTGTGTCATGTTTCAGAGATGAACAATCAATACATCCGCCGGGAAGTCTTCTGCTGTGAGACCTGTGATGAACTCAAAAGCTTCTGGGAAAAAGAAATCAGTAAGCAGACTTGTTACCGAGAGCTCGAGGAAGATCGCCAGGGGAGAAGCGCCCTGAGAAAGTATGTGGAACTATTGTTTCTGTCTTTTTATTTATTTTTTAGTACTGATCCTAGGGCTTGATCTGGGCCTGGGCACTGTCCCTGAGCTTCTTCTTCTCAAGAGCAGTGCTCTACCACTTGAGCCACAGCTCCACTTCTGGGCTTTTTGGTAGTTTAGTGGAGATAAGAGTGTCACAAGCTGGGCACCAGTGGCTCACACCTGTAATCCTAGCTACTCAGGAGGCTGAGATCTGAGGATCCTGGTTCAAAGCCAGCCCGAGCAGGAACGTCTGTGAGACTCTTATCTCCAATAAAAACCACTAGAAAACCAGAAGTGGCGCTGTGGCTCAAGTGGAAGAGTGCTCGCCTTGAGCTGAAGAGTGCAGAGACAGCGCCCAGGCCCAGAGTTCAAGCCCCACGACCGATCAAAAAAAAAAAAAAAAGAATCTCACAGACTTTTCTTCCTGGGCTGGCTTCGAAACATGATCATCAGATCTTAGCCTCTTGAGTAGCTCGTATTACAACATGATCCACCAGCCTCCTGTTTTCTCTGCAAGTTTTTAAGTAGGTTTTCCCAGAAACAGAGCAAGTGTAAAGGGGTCCTCTGACCAGTAGCAACAGGAACAAGGGGAAAAGTCTACACCCCACTTCTGATTTCCATGGAAAGACAGCATCACATCTTTTAAGGTCAGCTAGTGTAAATAACTCCATAAGCTTCAAGCTATCCTAGTGATTTCTATGCAAATACCTGGCTCCAGGATGCATTGGGGCAGGAATTGAATAAGAGGAGTTGGGAAGCAGATTTGGGAGAGTTTCAGGGGGAGATGGGTTGTTTACATCAGCTAAGCCTTTTGCTATCTCTAAGAAAATTCATAGTGAACAGGTAACATCTCCTCAGCCAGGAAGCTTTATAAAATGTCAAATCATGAGATACAGAATACTTAAAACAATATAAATCATACCAGTGGCCCATACCTATAATCCCAGTTACTTAGGAAGCTGAGATCTGAGGATTATGGTATGACGCCAGCCTAGACAGGAAAGTTTATGAGACTCTTAATTCCAATTAACCAAGCAAAAAGGCAGACGTGGAACTGTAGCTCCAGCGGTAGAGCATCAGGTATGAGTGAAAAAGCTAAGCAAGAGGTTGAAGCCCTGAATTCAAGACACAGTACCAGCACCCAAAATAAAATAATTAATAATAATAATAATAGAACAATCCTGGCACAGAAAAAAATTGCTAAGCCAGGCATGGGAAGGGCTGAAGATATGCCTGAATCTCATGAGTTAAACTCAAGATCAATTTTAAAAAAATAGCAATTATTAGGAGAGGAACAGAAAGGCACAATGCCTATCTATACCTGATCATGCAAAATAATATTTATTGAAATGAACCCCAGGAAATTAAAACAGAGTTGTTTTTTTATTTTTGTCATTTCTGTTTTCTTTCCTTTTTGTTCTGTCATTTCATTTATATGTCTTTGGGAGTGTAAGGGGAAGAAATAGAGGGGCAAAGGGTAAACAAATTCAGCAATGGTACTCACTAGACATTATGTTGAAAATGAATTTCTGGGTGGGGGATCGGAGGGAAAAACTGGGAGAGAGGGAAGGTAGGGGTGACATTGTCCAGAAAGAAATTTACTTATGACTGATTATGTAACTGTAACCACTCTTTATATCACCTTTATAATAACAATTTTTTAATTTCTAAAAAAGAAACAAAACATAGCAATTATTTAGGAGACAGAGACAAAGGAAGTTTTAGGCCAGTTAGAGCCTAATCTTAGAAAATAAATAATCCACAACAAAAGAGTTAAAGGGCTGGGGGGGACATGGCTCAGTAGAGGTAGGGCACTTGCCTAGCACTGTGTAAGGTTTTGGGTTCCATCCTCAGTACTACAAACATCTGTGCTGGGATTTTTCAAGCACATGGACAGCCAGCCCTCACAGGATTGATCAGCATTGTAGGACCAGATAACTCTTAGCTGTGGAGGGCTGTCTTGGCTTCTTGAAGATGCTTAGCATGATCAACTCTTTGGTGTCAATAGGATTCTCCCTTCATACCCCACATTCTGTCTTTTTGTGCCAAAGTGGTGCCTACTGAGAACCAGTGACTTCAGATATAGATGAACCTTTTGTAAACACAGACAAAAATGATGTTCTATTATCTTAAAAAAATCTCACCTTTGGGCTGGGAAGGTGGCTCAGTGGTAGAGCGCTTGCCTTGCATGCATGAGGCCCTGGATTCGATTCCTCAGCACCACATAAGCAAAAAAAAAAAAGCCGGAAGTGGTGCTGTGGCTCAAGTGGTAGAGTGCTAGCCTTGAGCTGAAGAGCTGAGGGACAGTGCCCAGGCCCAGAGTTCAGGCTCACAACTGGACCAAAAAAATAAATAAAAATCTCACCTTCACCTCCTCACTCTTACCATTCCTAGTATATGAATTAATACTGAATTCCAAGGTTAGACTGGCAGATACCTGTCAGTGGGAAAAGCTAGTTAATGAAGAGATCCCTCCTACGTGTAAGGGGGATGGGGAAGGATGATGTGGCCCTTTCCTTATTGACAATGAACTTCTTGTTCTAGTTATGGAGTCTGCCAAAGGGAACGTTTCCTATGTAGAAGACTTGTGTCACGTGTGTACGTGGCCAGAACCTGCCCTCACAAGCTCAGCGCCTCAACTCAAATGTAGCCACTCAGCTGCTTGTAGGAGTTCTTCATCTCCAGAGTGGATAGAGCTCACTCAGCAGAGGGGTGATTTGACCTGTTCTGTGATTCTGCTAGGCAGGTGGTCACCCTGACTCCATGTCCCTGTATCTGGGCAATCATACCGAGCTGGGTGGGAAGTAAAATTCACATGGGATAAACTCAGTAGCAATTCCTATAAACATTTTTAAGCCAAGTGCTGGTCATTCACACCTGTAATCTTAGTTACTCAGGATGCTGAGAGCTGAGTATCATGATTCAAAGCCAGCCTGGGAAGGAAAATATGTGAGACTCTTAGCTCCAAACAACCACCAAAAAGCTCAAAGTGGAACTGTGGTAGAGTGCCAGACTTGAGTGAAAAAGCTAAAGGACAATAACCAGGTCCTGAATTCAAGCCCTGCTACTGGCACTAGCACACACACACACACACACACACATACACACACACACATACACACACACACACACACACACATACACACACACACATACATA
>NW_012275738.1:0-1461 GCF_000151885.1 Dipodomys ordii
CTTCTTCTTCTTCTCCTTCTCCTCCTCCTCCTCCTCTTCCTCCTCCTCCTCCTTCTTCTCCTTCTTCTGATTTTGTCTCAGCAAATCACTGCACTGTGGTTGCTTCTCCTTGCATTGAGAAGCTCGTTGCATCCAAGATGGAGTCTGTGGGGGTGGCCAGGGCTGGTTCTGAATGAAGCCCCAGGAGAGCCAGGGGTATGCTCGGGAGGCCTGGACACTGGGCTGCTCCATGCTGGCCCCAGAAGAAGGGACTCTTTCTAGAACCTTCATTTTCAAACAAGCAGAGTAGGGTGGGAAGTTCAAGCCGTTGCCTGCTGGGTCCCAGACCACTGAAATCACGCTTTGTCATGTCCATTTCAACTTTCTGAGAGATGATCAGGGTGAGAGCGAGGTACACACCCAGTACAGTATGGGGGAAAGGAGGCCCCCGGGCCTCCCAAACTGGGGGTGCAGTCTAGATAATCATCAGGCACTGTGGTGTGCCTGGCCTTGGCTCCCTAAGATTCCTAGATCCAGACTCTCCCCACCTGGTGGGATTGTCTTTGGAGACAAGGCCTTCAGAAGGGAGTCTTCAAGGTTAAATGAGGTCATGGGGCGAGGCCCTGATGGTGCTGCCTTGTAAGAGGGGGAGGAAAGGCTGAGGGAGGGTGCAGCCCGATGGCTCTCGCAGGACCCTGTCACAGGGTCAGCGTCACGGACCCAGACCTGTGATGGATGAAGATTCTGCTGGCGAAGCTGCCCCAGCCAGGCCTCTCTGTTGTGGAGCCTGAGGGGCCTATGGGGGCCCCCGCCCCAGCTCCATCTGGAGCCAAGGGCCCTGGTGAGGCTTGTTTGGGATCGCAGCAGGCCTGCCGGTCCGTCACCCTGAGTTCTCTCTGGAGCTTGCCCGCTCTGCAGACCAGCTGCGCCCCAGATCCTCAGCTAGCTGCCCTGCCAACGCCTCCGTGGTGGGCTCATCCGGAACCCTGGGGTCAGAGCCGAGGGCACCTGCCCATTTGTCTCCACTAATGGAGCCCCACCGGAGCCCAGGGTGGGAGGACGGCTTCCCACTGCTTCCTGCGTCCGAATGCTAATAGTTCAACAAGCTGGCCTCGAGTGAGGAATCAGTAATTATCTGAAGGAAGACGGCTATTTCAAGTCATCCCTGGGTACCAATTTTAGAGGCCAATTCGTGGGCTGGATGGGCTAAGGGCTTGGCCCAGGGTGACTGTTCTTATTTTCTTAACTATCAGAGAAAGCGGATGGAAAGGGCAGGAAATGCCTCTCGAAGAGTATTTTAAGGGTTGAAATAAGCACTCAGAATTCTGCTGGTGAAGGCCCTGGAGAGAGAAATAATGAAGCTAGGATGTATCAGAAGGTTGCTTCCTCTGACACTGCTCACACCTCCCAGCCCCTCCCCCTCCCAGCCCCTCCCCTCCCAGCCCCGCCCACTCCCAGCTCCTCCCACTCCCAGCCCCTCCC
>NW_012275739.1:0-1862 GCF_000151885.1 Dipodomys ordii
GGGCCTCATGCATGCAAAGCAAGCGCTCTACCGCTGAGCCACCTTCCCAGTCCCTTAATTTATATATTGTATATCTAAATCAGTAGAGCTAAATAAGCAAAACATCTATGGTCCATAAGAAATGTGTAATAAATTATATATTTTACCCTAAAAGCCATGATACTTAGGATGCATTTGGTACTTTGTGAAGCATATTTGAACTCATTCCATAAAAATTTATTATACTTTATTTTTTCAGTATTAAACCTGAGGATTGTGAAATGTACTGGGAAGCATCTCAGTGATATAGAGGTAATTAATTACAGATATAATAAACATCAGAGTGACAAGAAATTGTTCAGAAAATTCTTTCCAGTTTCCTGAAAGTGCATTGAGGGAAGACCAGAGGGAAGATTGAAGTGTACATACAAAGGAAGGGATGGCAAGATTATTGTGCTTGTCTGTCTTGATCTGTGTGCTAGCAAAAATGAAGAATGGGATTAACTTTATTCCATTAAAAATATTGGTTATTTCATATAAGAATTGTTATGGTCTAAATTTAATATAAAAATTAAACCATGTAAAACTATGAAGCTGGTTGAGATTGGTTTGGGAGTGGGTATGGGGAGATAACAGAAGGAGATGGAGAACAGGAGGCTGGTCAAGGAACATTGCATTGATACTTGCAAAAAAAACACCTCCTGTACAACTGATCCATTCCTTCCTTCATTCCTCTCTTTTCTTTCTTTCTTTCATCTTCATTTTTTCCTTTCCCCCACCCTTTCTTCTTTCCTTCATTATTTCTTTTGTTCTTGCCTTTTTATCTTTCTGCATGCTTCCTTTTTGCCAGTCTGTCTGCCTGACTTCCTTCCTTCCTACTTTCATTCCCTTCCCCCCTCCCTTCCTTCCTGCATTCCTATCTTCTTGCAGTCCTTCCTTCATTTCTTCTTTTTTTCTTTCCTTCCTTTCCCTTTTTTTCTTTTCTCACTTCTTTCTTTCCATTTATCCTTCTTTACTTCTTTCTTCTCCTTAATTGTGAAAATACCATACAGAGGGGTTACAATTACATGGGCAACATAATGAGTACATTTCTTATCAAGCATTGCCTCCTCCTTTGTTTCCCCTTCTCATACCTTCCCATCTTCCACCCCCTTCCCTTCCCTGCCTTGCCCTCCCTCCCTCTCCCCCATGCCAAAGTTGTAAACCTCATTTTTCGACATAACGACTTGTACATCTCATTGTTGCAATGGGTCCACCTGTATCCCTATTTAAACGATTTGTTTTTTCCCTTCCCTTCCACAAATTATACCAACATCAAATACACTGAAAGCAGGGGTTATACCATGGGGAAGGGACATACAAAGCAACAAAGAAATACACTTAAAAATATGTCAGAAACAATTGCATGAAAGAAAAAAGAACATTTGAATACTTATCTTGGAGTTCATTTCACCTAACAGCAACTTATCTGGCCTTTTCTGCTTGTCTCAGACATATACTAGTTATTGCAAATAAGGGAAACCATGGGACCTATGTTTCTTTGCACCTGGCTTACTTCACTTAATATAATTTTTTCCAAATCCTTCCATTTCCTAACAAATGGGGCAATGCCATTCTTTCTGATGGAGGCATACAATTCCATTGTGTATATATATCACATTTTCTTGATCCATTCATCTACTGAGAGGCATCTGGGTTGGTTCCATATCTTAGCTATGGTAAATAATACTGCAATAAACATAGTTGTACTGGTAGCTTTACTATGGTCTTGTTTGTGATCATTTGAGTAAATGCCCCAAAATGGGATTGCTGGGTCATAGGGGAGCTCTATGTGGAGTCTTTTGAGGAACCTCCATACTACTTTCCAAAGTGGTTGAACAAGT
>NW_012275740.1:0-1163 GCF_000151885.1 Dipodomys ordii
GAGGCTGCAATGCTTGGTAAGAAATGTACGCATTATCCTGCCCATGCAATTGTAACCCCTCTGTACAGTATGTTCACAAATAAAATAAAATAAAATTAAAAAAAAAGTATTGAGCACAGGGTATCGACATCTTTAAATATTATTTTAGCTACACTTACATTTCATGATCAGTTTTCTAATGTCTCCTGTGTGTTGCTTCCTTAAATGTGACTTACATTGCTCATTTAGGGCTTTTTTTCTGATTAATTTGGTAGTTATTAGAAGAAAAACAGTAGTTTGAGCCTGTTATAAGGGTTGCTGAAAGGAGACTGCCATGCAATTCAGGCAGAAAATAATTTATTTGGGAGAGCCAAACTGCCCACCTGCATGAAATGTAGGGAGAAAGGCTATATAGGGGGAGAGGATGGGGAAAAGAGGTGGGGTCACAGCAGATGAGGAGGTGACCTCAGAGCCTCGGGGAAACTCCCACTGCCCCCAGGTGCACCAATCACCTGGGTTACAGGCAGACCTAACAGATCCCAGATTTCCTTTAGAAAAATACCAGTTCATAATTATGCCAAGTCATTTACAATATTGTTCTCATGATCTCCTGATGGGGGATCATTGTGATTTCTTTGCATTAGAGATCTGTCATAGAACTTCCAACGTCTTAGTTCAAATCTGAAGGCGAAAGAAGTCCAATCTCCAAATATGATTGCATGAAACTGCAGAGCTTCTGCATAGCAAAGGACATAGCTAAAAACCCACGGATTGGGAGAAGATCTTCACTAACCATACAAGGGACAAGGGTCTCATATTTAAAATATACTTAGAACTCAAAAAATTAAATCCCCTAACAACAAATCCTCAAAGAACCAACTGCCTCATCAAAAAGTGGGCTAAAGACTTACAGAGAAACTTCTCTGAAGAGGAAATAAGAATGGCCAATAAACATAGGAAGAAATGCTCAACCTCTCTAGCCATAAAAGAAATGCAAATCAAAACAACATTGAGATTCCACCTCACCCAGTTAGAATGGCTATAATCAAGAAGTCTAATAACAACACACACTGGAGGAAATGTGGCCAAAAGGGAACCCTACTTCATTGTTGGTGGGAGTGTAAACTTGTTCAACCACTTTGGAAAGCAGTATAGAGGTTCCTCAAAAGACTCCACATAGAGCT
>NW_012275741.1:0-3748 GCF_000151885.1 Dipodomys ordii
TTTTTTGCCGGTCATGGGGCCTGAACTCTGGGTCTGGGCGCTGTCCCTCAGCTCTTCAGCTCAAGGCTAGTGCTCTACCACTGGAGCCACAGTGCCACTTCTGGCTTTTTCTGTTTATGTGGTGCTGAGGAATCGAACCCAGGGCCTCATGCTTGCAAGGCATGCACTCTACCACTGAGCTACTTTCCCAGCCCAGTATTATTATTTTTTAATGGAGAAAGACGAGGACTGAGAGATTGAGACTGATTTTGACTGACTCCATGTAGAAGTTGAAGGGGACCCGTCTCTCAACATGGACTTGTTTAAACAAAACATTTTGTTGAAAAGAAGTATTAATCCCAGCCCAGATTGGATGTTGAACACTTGGTGGTATTTGGAGTAAAGCCTATTTAATTGGTGTCATAGGTACAGATGTTTTACCGAATGCAGTTTGGTTATCTGCATAAGCCAGGGTTTTCTTATGTCTCAACACCTGTTTGGATAGGATCCTGAGGCAGGAGGTGAGTGGGTGACGTTCCCAGTTCATCTGGATGGCTGTAGCCTAATACCATAGAGAAGGTAATTTAGAAATAATCAAATGGATTGAGATACTAGAAAAGTATTTCTCACAGTTCAGAAGGCTGGAAGCCTATGATCAAGGTCTTAGCTGTGCTGCAGAGTTGGTGTCTGTTATTACATGCTCACATGGAAGAAGGGACCAAAAATACTAGGGTTCTCCCTCTAGCCTTTTGTAAGGTCAACAATACCTTGCAAATTAGTCATTTCCTAAAAGCTCCACCTCTTAATTCTATCACATTGGAGATTAAGTTTCTTATGAATTTTTGACGAGATACCTCAAAGCACAACAGATTCATGGGTTCCAGCTGCCTGCATGATCTCTGGAGCATCTGAGAATGTTTCCTGGGCACGCATGTCCTGGGGGAAAGCACTTTGCAGGCGGGACCGACGATCATCACACGGACCAAGGCAAGGCCCTTGGAGACATTTGAAGAACATTATGTCTGGATTTAGCAGCCAGTTTCATTTAAAATGAAATGTCATCTCATCCCACTCAGACAATGAAGCAGTCATGTGCTTTTCTTTCTGAGGAGCTTCTGATACCTAGGAATCTGCTCACATTTGCCCCATATGTTCCATACCTCCAAGAAATGACATAGACTGTAGCAGAATTCACAGTGAGACTTCTACCAAAGGTCTACAATAATGATGCCTTAATTTTAACATTTGGGGATACATGAAAAACTTAGTTATATTGCACCACACAAAGAACACAGATCCAGTTTTTATATAAACAAGAAAAGCAAACAGTAGGGTGTTTTTCTTTTTAGTAAAGCTCTTCTCTAGTCCTAATGCATTTATGAATAATATATTGCCATTGTTATTGTTAGTGTGGATTTCTAAATACTACTCCCAGCTAAAGGTTCTGAAGGTTTCCCTTTAATCCATTAAATGGATATTTTCATTTCACTTTTCCCCAAAGTATCAATATTGAATGTTATAAAAATACTTTTAGCATTTGCCTTCAAATAAAATATTCAACAGTCCATGCTTTCATGGAACATTTTCCCTTAAAAATCCATTACACTAAAAGTAAATATCTGCATGGAGTCCACTAGACTGATGTAATTAAAATTAAATTTACAAAAAAAGGTAATGGAGATTATATCAACAATAACATACAAGTTCAAATGCACAGGCTGGACCCTGGTGAATATCTTCTTATATAAACTTGTACAAAATACATAAAATATTGCATTTAAGGTTATTTTTTGAAGTTCTATAGCAATTCTTAGATTATTATTTTTGTTATGTTTACACAGTCATTTTAAGTTACTAAACAATGCAAGAATCTTGAATAAGAGATGCACAGATATGAAATAACCTGACCATACTTACTTTGAAGTCGGGGAGCTTGCTAGTAAGTGTAGTGGTCACTACAATATGTCCACTGAAGGACTTTTGGTCAAAAGATTCCTTTTAAGTTCCCTCTCAGTGATTCTAGATCAAACAAGACTTCCTACTTTAGGAAATTCCATTAAGCAAAATTTTATCATGTCATTCCTTAACTCCAAGACCTCTTGCCTCTACCATTCAGAATTGCTTCTGTTTGAAAGAACAGGTACAACCAACTCTGTGTTCAATTTAGAAGCTAATACCCAAAGTCAGTCATTGACCCTTGTGGTCTTGATGTGGGCTCAGGGGCACCCAACCCTCTGAACCTTTCAAAGAAAATGTTGGGGGAATCTTCTTGCCTGAGCCCTTCTTCCTGTGCACTTTCCCCTGTGCTCTTGAGTCACTTTCCTTCTTGTCCTTTATATTTCATTTCTGTTGTCACAACCTACATATTTTCTCGAAGGCGGTTTTCATTTGCCCGCACCTAACCCACATCTAACCCTTACCCCAGCTTATTTCTTATTCGAACTTTAGCATCACTGGAAAGGCAGATTCTCCTAGGAAGCCTCTTGCCCCACCACCTCCCAAACAGCTTCTACTATCTCTGTTACACACAGCCCATAGCATGTACCATCTCAGCACTGCCTCTGCTCCCAGGCTACTGCCCTGTATGGCAGGAACCAGGGCTCCCCTCTGGAGCATTATCCCTATTTCCTGGCACAAAGTTAGCTACACAGTATGGCTCAAAAATTCTTTTTCATAGTAAGGAATAATATTAATTGGTCTATGTCATTCTGAGACATCTACATGTTTTAATCATGTTGGTGTCCTCTGTGTATAGTTCAGCCCTAGTACATTGTAAGCCCTTAATAAGTGTTGATTCACTTTATTTGTGAAATGGTATATATGTGTAATTTCTTAAACAATTCTCCACGAGGGCTTTCTTTGTTCCTGGCTTACCAGTAACCATGAGACATTATTTAGGAGATGGTAGAGTATTGTGGAGAAATGAGCCATTAGAAGATGGCTGCAGACAGTTGCACCCATGTAAAAATGGAAAAAGGCTCGCTAATTTGAATTTCAGGTGGGATATCTATGCATGTGGTCAGGTCTAACCAATAATTCTGGGAGACAAAAGCACTTATTGACAATTCTTTGTTTGAATTTAATCTGTGTTGGAAAAGAATCCGAACAATGTTGTGTTGCCTCTGAAGCCAGGACAGAGACTCCCTTTCTAGAAAGGGCAAGAGAGAAGTTGAGGCACAATAACTCTGTGCTGTAATTAGCTGCAGGTTGAGTTATAGTGATGTAAAACCCATCAAATGATACATTTAGATTCTATCGTCTGTAAATTTTACTTCAAACAACAAGGAAAAGGAACTCTACCCAAATTCTGAGTGGTATTTAGTGATACCCACTCTAAAATGTTAAGTATGTGATATTGACTGAAAAAAATATAAAGCAAATATATGTTAATTGTAAAATCTAGGTGGTGTGGTCTTTCAAGATTCTGGGATGTTTGAAAAGTTTCACTATCAAACACTGGAGAAAAAAGGTTGTTTGGCTTTATTTAGATCATGCACATTAGCACCCAAAAGGCAAGAACTGAAAATTTCAAAGTAAGCCCTTCACTGATCAAAACTTACAAACGGGCCGTTCCTAGCGCTTGGAATTGTGCTACAATTTCCGCCACTTATTCAATGGGCTCTGTCACAGGAGGAAGAAGCGATTCCAGAGCCAGAATTTTTTTTGGGGGGGTCCGGTTGTGGGGCTTGAACTCTGGGCCTGGGCACTGTCCCTCAGCTCTTCAGCTCAAGGCTAGCACTCTACCACTTGAGCCACAGCGCCACTTCCA
>NW_012275742.1:0-1999 GCF_000151885.1 Dipodomys ordii
GGCTTTTTTTTCTGCTTATGTGGTGCTGAGGAATTGAACCCAGGGCCTCATGTATGCAAGGCAAGCGCTCTACCACTGAGCCACCTTCCCAGCCCAGCAATTCCTTTCTTATTGTGCACAAATCATGGCATTCTATTACCACCCCTTCTGTATTGTTATTTTAAAAATGCCTGGAGGACTTCCTGCTATCAGTTCAGATAGCCCCATCTGGTCCACCTGAACCCACATTCTGGCAGCGACCCCCCTGGGCTACTGGATGCTAGAAAGTCCCTTCACCTGGAGGAGTAATTTTATCTGCTTCCGTGGTGGTAGAGTTTGAACTCAGGACTTCCCTGTTGGTAGGCTGGACTGATATCGTTGAGCCACATCTTCAGTCTTGATTTTCACTGGTCACTTTTAAGATAGTTTGTTCCTTCTTCCTGCCTTCCTTTCCTGGATTCACTTGCACTGCTTTCCACTGACTTTCTGGCTTCTCTTCATCTCTAGAATCACAGGTGCATTCTATCATGTTTAGATTTTCTTCTGTGGAGATGGAGGCTCCAGGACTTCCCAGGATGGCTTGGTACTAGGACCACCCCAGTCTCAGCTTCTGTGGGAAAAGAGACACATGCTACAACACTCAGCCATGGGTTGAAAAGAGGTCTTAAAAACTTTTCCCTCAGGCTGGTCTGGGGAACTTTGATTTCTCTCATTGTAGACTCCAGCTAAGATTATAAACATTAACAAATAGCACTTAGAAGATTAATGTTCAGAGATTTACAGTATACTTAGTAAGCAAGTTTAAAATCACTCATAAGTAAATTATAATGACCCATTACTTTCAAAGAACTTACAGAATCCATTATACTTTGAGGATGCTATGCAATGTTGCTGGGCTGTCACTAAAAAAACCCACAAAAAGCAGAACAACAACAACAACAAAAACACTGTTTCCCTAGAGCAAGATGTTTCTAGAAATACTTTGACCTTTCCATTTTTTAGCATGAAAGTGAAGGGATCTGAGAGGAAGCATCTTCCCAGTAAATATGGGAAGCCTTTAGTTTGAAATATTCATCATGTTTCTGTTGTGAATAGCCAAACCGCTGCTAAAATTCAGAGTTTGCTAGTCTTTTCAGCTTATTCATTTCATGCAAATCCCAATGAGCTTGAAATGAACAAAAGACTTCCTTTCTATTGGTATGCATTGTTAGTTTTCTGTTCCATTTTTATTCCCTGACTTGCTTTTCTCTCCTTCAATATTAGTGCTTTATTCATTCTTTCAACAAACACATGTGTCCCTGGACAGGAGGAGGCACCAAAATGAATGATACTGTCCCAGGATGGCAGTCCGCATGGCCTCCAGGTTTCATCTTTTATTCTTTTTTTTTTTTTTTTAGATGTACTGCTCAAATACGGTTGGAGGTGTCTGAAGGAAAAATCTATGATGAAGGAAAAGAATGGTGTGTTCAATTATGTGTGTAAGCTGTGAACAGTGCTTGAGGGCTCATAGGTTTATCAGCTCTGGAGCTGGAGGGAGGGGTGTTCCCCTGAGGGTCAGGCAGATGTGGATTTGGATTCTGGCCTCTGCTCCTTGCAACTTCTAACCTGGTACACCCTACTACTGATTTTGAAAGAGTTTTCTTATATATAAAAGAACAATAGCTGCCTTATAGCACAGCTAAATGAGTTACTAGAGATTGCCCAGCACCCAAATAGAACTCCCTCTATGAACAATTGTTATCAGAAATTGTCCTAGGATTCTACAATTCAATGCTTATATACAAATGAATAAAAACTTGAGTGATGGCGGAAAGTAGGCAAAAATAAATCTGATGAGTGTGGGATGGGCATTGTGTTCTAGAATTTCTTGGAGGGTTAGATCTATGGCACATTTCCTGATTCCATTTCTCTTCTGGTTTTTGTTGTAGATATAATGAGTTCTTATCATGAGACTTTTTAAACTTATATAAATTAAGGTGCAAATACTGCCGGGCGCTGGTGGCTCACGCCTGTAATCCTA
>NW_012275743.1:0-1749 GCF_000151885.1 Dipodomys ordii
CTCTACCACTGAGCCACCTTCCCAGCCCAAGAAATGTATTCTTTACTTGATTTATGTAACTGTACCCCTCTGTATATTACCTTTATAATAATAATAAAAAACTTTAAAAAGAGGTGCTAACTTTCTGTATGACAAAAATGTACAAACAAAAAGGAAAATCATGAAGACTACTGAATTTGTAATAGTCTCAAACAAAAAACAACCAAAAAACCATAGGAATTAACCTAACCAAAGACACAAAAGATCTTTCTGGCAAAAACTATAAAAATCTGAAAAACAAAATCAAAGAGGACACCAGGAAATGGAAAGACCTTTTCATGTTCATGGATAAGTAGGATCAATATCATGAAAATGCCCATACTGCCAAAAATGATAGATAAATTCAATGCAATCTACATCAAAATCCCAATTACATTCGTTACTGATAGAGAAAACAATAAAAAAAAATTCGGGCTGGGAAGGTGGCTCAGTGGTAGAGCACTTGCCTTGCATGCTCAAAAAACAAAACAAAACAAAACAACAATAACAACAAAACCATTGGATGATATTACAATACCAGAACTCAAACTCTATGATAGAGTCATAATAACAACAAGTTTGATTTTGGCACAAAAAATAGAGCCAAAAATCAATGGAATAGATTAGAAGACCCAGAAATACCATACACTTACAGTTATCTGATATTTGACAAAGGAGCCAAAGATACAGTGGAAAAAACATAGCCTCTTCAACAACTGGTGTTGGAAAAACTGTCATATGCAAAAAAGTAAAAATGAATCCCTGTTTGTCACCATGCCCTAATATCAATTCAAAGTGAATCAAAGACCTCAGACCCAAAACTCTGAAACTATTACAAGAGAGAGTACGAAAGACATTAAAACTTATAGGCATAGGGGCTGGGAAGGTGGCTCAGTGGTAGAGCACTTGCCTTGCATGCTTGAGGCCCTGGGTTCGATTCCTCAGCACCACATAGCAAAAAGAAAAAAGCCGGAAGTGGCGCTATGGCTCAAGTGGTAGAGCACTATCCTTGAGCTGAAGAGCTGAGGGACAGTGCCCAGGCCCAGAGTTCAGGCCCCACGACCAGATCCAAAAAAAACAAAACAAAAAAAAAACTTATAGGCATAGGAAGGAACTTCCTGAATAGGATCCCAAGGACACAATTTAGAAAGGAGAGAGACTTGACAAATGGGACTACATTAAAATAAAAAGTTTCTTCTAAGGATATAGTTACCAAACTAGAAAGACAGCCAACAAACTGGGAAAAGATCTTTACCAGCAATATATCAGACAATGACTTAATATCCAATATATACAAGGAGCTCAAGAAACAAACCCCTCCCTAACCTAATAAACCAATCACTAAATGGACAAGGGAGCTAAGGAGAGACTTCTCAGAAGAGGTAAGAATGGCAAAGAAACACGAGGAAATGCTCATCATCCCTGGCCATAAAGGAAATGCAAATTTAAAATCTAAATGCAAATGTGGCTTAGTAGTAGAGTGCTTGCCTAGCATGCATGAAGTCCTGAGTAGCATAAACAAAAAAAGCCAGAAGTGGCACTGTGGCTCAAGTGGTAGAGTGTTAGCCTTGAGCAAAAAGAAGCTCAGGGAAAGTGCCCAAGCCCTGAGTTTAAGCCCCAGGATTAGTAAAAACATAACAACAAAAAACACCTCTGCCGGGCGCTGGTGGCTCATGGCTGTAATCCTAGCTACTCAGGAGGCTGAGATCTGAGGATCGCGGTTCAAAGCCA
>NW_012275744.1:0-1465 GCF_000151885.1 Dipodomys ordii
CTCTACCACTTGAGCCACAGCGCCACTTGCGGCTTTTTTTTCTTTTTGCTTATGTGGTGCTGAGGAATCGAACCCAGGGCCTCAGGTATGCAAGGCAAGCACTCTACTGCTGAGACACTTTCCCAGTCCTGTCCATCTTTCTTTTAAAGAAATAAACTGTTTTCTATTTAAAAGTTCACTAAAATTTCCAGAATTGGTGTAAAAACAACTATAATCAAAACAACACAATCCCCAAAGATAGCCAGAAAAGAATGTTGGGATGTCCCATCTTCACACTGCTTTTCTGAATGATTTCCACATTTGGCTTTAATTGTGATGATACCTGTATTCCTTGTCTATTTTGGCAAAGACCATCCCTATATATGTTCAGTTCAGTGCTGAAAACTAAAAAGGGCTTTCCTTTTGTAGTAATGCACAACTACAAAATCATGTGCAGATCTATAGGGGTGGATAGAAGAGACTCTGCCAGCAGTTCGTCCCACAGGTCCTCAACACAGTAACGGATCACCCTACTCACCAGCAAGGGTATTCAGTACAGGCATACTCACTGAGATTTTACTCTACTGGGTTTGTGCTTTTTTTTTTTTTTTAACAACAAGCAATCTACTTCAAGATCCTGTGTCAAAGACACTAGCATGTATTTTTTGTGTTGGGTAGAGCTTGCCAGCTTTTGAGCTTTTCCAGGAAAACTGAAGCCTGTGCTATAGGATAGGATGGATGTCGCCCGAGGCACCAGGGAAGGTGAACGAAGTGAGGGTGGGAAGCCAGTTTTCAAGGGCCAACAGGGAAATCTTCCCTTACAGTAGATAAAAATGCATTGCAAATAATGAGTCATGACTCTTACTTTGCTTTTGTCACTCTGACTTATATGAAAAGGGAGTCCTCTTCTGTGTTAGCCACTACCAGTGTGTCAAATCTAACTAATTACCTTTCATTTAGCAAACTGCTTCTAGCTGAAAAAGCAAAGGATTTTTATTACTTTTTAAGTCCCAAGTGTAAGTCCTTTCCTATATACAGTGCAAAATAAAGCAAATATTCAGAAGAACACCACATTTTGATGCTTAGTTCCTCCTCTCAAGTCATCGCATACCAAAGTCCACACGGCCCATTTTAAAAAACAACAGCACAGTGATCATAAGGGAAATACCACATTCTGAAGAGATTACCCTGAGAGTACCAGTTTAAACTGACAAGCCTTTGGGATTGGCTTTAGAGTGCTTGCACTTCAAGCCCTGGGTTTGATCCCTAGCATAGACAGCTAGATTAGATAGATAAATAGATGGATAGATAGATAGATAGATAGATAGATGGATGGAATAAATTATCTTTAAGAAGTTGTACAAAGGAGATGCCATTTAACAAAGCAGTTTATGAAGACAATGTGTCTTGATCCATGTGGCCCCTTCAGCATTCTGACCTCCCTTTGGCCCACCCCTTCCCTCACTTTTCTTTTTTTTTTTTTTTT
>NW_012275745.1:0-1339 GCF_000151885.1 Dipodomys ordii
CAGACAAGGGGTTAACATCCTGTATATACAGGGAACTCAAGAAACTAATCCCTCCCAAACCTAACAAACCAATTACTAAATGGGCAAGGGAACTAAAGAGAGACTTCTCAGATGAAGAAATAAAAATAGCAAAGAAACACATGAGGAAATGTTCACTATCCCTGGTTGTGAAGGAAATGCAAATAAAGACAACCCTGAGATACCACCTTACCCCAGTCAGAATGTCCCACATCCACAAGTCAGCCAACGACAAATGCTGGAGGGGATGCGGAGAAAAAGGAACCCTATTACACTGCTGGTGGGAATATACACTTATACAACCACTTTGGAAAGCAGTCTGGAGGGTCCTTAGAAAGCTAAATATTGACTTCCCTTATGTCCCAGTCATAACACTTCTAGGCATCTACCCTGAACAACAGGAACCAATATACAAGGACACATGCACCTCCATGTTCATTGCAGCACTGTTCGCAATAGCTAGGATATGGAAACAACCCAGATGCCCCACCACAGATGAATAGATCCAAAAATTGTGGTATCTATACGCAATGGAATATTATGTAGCCATTAGAAATGACAAAATAATGGCATTTGCAGGGAAATGGATGGAGCTAGAAGAAATCATGTTGAGCGAGGTAAGCCAAGAGCAAAGAGACAAACGGTACATGGTTTCCCTGATAAGTGGATGTTAAATCCAAAATGTTAGGTGATACGACAAAATTAACAGGACTTAAGAAACAAAGAACTTCCACTCATCTGGTCGAACTACTACTAAATAACCCCATGCTGCCGATCACATGTATGGTGTATATGTGTATGCCGTTATAAGTTATAGACCATGATAGACAATTTGCTCTAGAAAAGTTAGAATAAGTTTGTGACTTTAAATGAGCATCACTATCCCACAATACCGTGAAATTTGGGAAATTATGTAATCACTTAATCACAATTAAAAAAAAAAAAAAACACCAGAAAACTAGAAGTGGCGCTATGGCTCATGTGGTAGAGTATGAGCCTTGAGCTGAATTGCTCAGGGACAGCTCCCAGGCCTAGAGCTCAAGCCCCAGGACTGACCAAAAAAAAAAAAAAAAAGAGATCTTTCATGGGATTGTTCTTAACATATTTAACATATTTATAAGATTATGTCTTTGTTGCTTTGTATGTCCCTCCCCCATGGTATAACCCCTGCTTTCACTGTATTTGATGCTGGTATATGTGAAGGGGAAGGGAAATAAAAACCATTAAAACAGGGATACAGGAGGACCCATTGCAACAATGAGATATACAAGTCGTTATGTCGAAAAACGAACTTTACAACTTTGATGGGAGGGACGGGGGG
>NW_012275746.1:0-2490 GCF_000151885.1 Dipodomys ordii
TTTTTCTTTTTGCTTATGTGGTGCTGAGGAATCGAACCCAGGGCCTCATGCATGCAAGGCAAGCGCTCTACCACTGAGCCACCTTCCCAGCCCCTAGTTCACTATATATTGTACAAATAATCCTTTTATCAGCTGTATACTTGCAGTTACTTTTCCCTTTCTGTGACTTGCTTGTTCATTTCCTTAATAGTGACTTTTAGCAAACAGAAGTAGTCTAATTTGTAATATTTGGTGGTGGTGATTTTTGCACCTAGTCCAAGAAACACTTGCCTTCTTCAAGACGTTAAAGATATTCTGTACAAAAAAGAAAAGTCCTGTCTAGATGCTTTATGGTTCTTAGTTTTATGTTTAGGAGTATGATCCATCTCAAATTAATTTTATGTATGAAATGAAATATGGATCAAAGCATGCATTTTTCTCCACATTGATTTTTAGTTGTTCCAAACATTTATTAAACATACTTTTCTGTACTTGAACTGACCTGGCACCTTGTTTTGGAAATCAGTTTTCTATATATGTGTGAATCTATTTCCAGAGTTTTCTTTTTCATTGATGTTTGTCTATACCTGTTTTACTACTATGTGTTTGTTTTTCAGACCTTCAGTCCATGCACACATGCTGCCAGTGGTATTGTCCATCTGTTTAGGACTCAATACTCGTCAAATCTTCAGTATGTTTATATCAGTGTGTTAATAGTCCTAATTAATTCCTACTATGTTCCAGTGTTCTCTCTGCTCCTGTAATCTTTTTTTATGTTTTCTTTGAATTTTTAAACTTTATTTATTTATTTTGCCGGTCCTGGGGCTTGAACTCAGGGTCTGGTCTCTGTCCCTGAGCCCCTCTGAGCTTAAAGCTCACAACACCATTTCTGGCTTTTTTTTTTTTTTTTTTCGGTCATAGGGCTTGAACTCTGGGCCTAGGCACTGTCCCTCAGCTCTTCAGCTTAAGGCTAGAGCTCTATTCTTGAGCCACAGCACCACTTCCGGTTTCCTGGTGGCTTATTGGAGGTAAGAGTCTCATAGAGGTTCCTGCCCAAGCTGGCTTTGAACAGTGATCCTCAGATCTCAGCCTCCTGAGTAGCTAGGATTACAAGCTTGAGCCACTAGCACCTGGATTTTAATTGTTATTTTAAGGAGTTGTACAAAAGGGTTACAGGTTTTATAACTCAGATTATGAGTACAATGCTTCTTGGGTATTTCCACCTCTTCATTCACTACCATATTTTCCCCTCCAATCCCTAGCCACAAGTTACATAGTACATTTTTTATCATAGTGTATATAGTGTACAATGACTTCATTCACTTATCCTTCTATCCTCCATTCCAGTGCCCCCCACCTTGCCCATCTCCCCCCAGAGGAAGAAAAAAAACAAATTAAAACAAAGAGGAGTTTTGATAGAGGAGTTACACATTTGGATTCCTCCCTTTCATATTTAGTCAGTTTGTGTGCAAATATATAAAGCCCTGTATAAGTTATCATGTTTTACGGTATTTTATATCTAGCTTCCACATATGAGAGAACATGTGCTGTTTGTTTCTCTGAGCGTGCCTTACTTCACTTAACATAATTTGTTCCGGGTCCATCCATTTTCCTGTCTATGACATAATATTATTCTTCCTAATGGATGAGTAAAATTCTGTTGTATGTCAGTACCACATTTTCTCGATCCATTCGTCTATTGTAGGGCACCTGCGCTGTTTCCTGAGCTGTCCTTTGTGAATAGTGCAGCAATGACCCTGGATGTGCAAGTGTCTTTAGCATAGCCTAATGTGTAACGTTCTGGGTAGATGCCCAAGAGTGGTATGGCTGCTTCATAGGGGAGTTCTATATTTAGCTTCTATAGGAATCTTCAAACCAATATCCAGAGTGGTTGTACTAATTTGGCTTCCCACCAACAGTGTGATGGTTTCCTTTTCCCCCCACTCCTGCATTCTTGATAGTGGCCAATCTTACTGGAGTGAGATGGAATCTCAACATTGTTTTGATTTGCATTTCCTTTATAGCCAGGGATGCTGAGCATTTCCTCATGTGTTTATTGGCCATTCTTACTTCTTCTTCTGAGAAGGCTCTATTTAGTTCCTTTGTCCATTCATTGATTGTTTTATTCATTTTGGTAGGATTAGTTTCTTGAGCTCCTTATATATTTTGGGTACTAGTCCTATCAGATATATAGCTGGTAAAGAGCTTCTCCCAGTCTGTTGGCTGTCTTTTGAGTTTTGTAATTATGTCTTTTGCTGGGCAGAAGCTTTGTATTTTGATGTAATCCCATTTGTCAAGTCTCTTTCCTAGTTTCTGTGCCCCTGAGACTCCTTTCAAAAAGTTCCTGATGAGCCGGGCGCTGGTGGCTCACGCCTGTAATCCTAGCTACTCAGGAGGCTGAGATCTGAGGATCACGGTTCAAAGCCAGCCCGGGCAGGAGAGACCTTGAGACTCCTATCTCCAATAAACCACCAGAAAACCGGAAGTGGCGCTGTAGCTCAAGTGGTAGAG
>NW_012275747.1:0-4262 GCF_000151885.1 Dipodomys ordii
CAAGCCCCACGACCGACAAAAAAAAAAATAATAATTTATTTTTTATTTTTTGCCGGTCCTGAGGCTTGAACTCTGGGCCTGGGCACTGTCCTTGAGCTTCTTTTGCTCAAGGCTAGCACTCTACCACTTCAGCCACAGTGCCATTTCCAGCTCTTTCTTTGTATGTGGTACTAACGAATTGAACCCAGGCCTTCATGCATGTGAGGCAAGCAGCCTACCACTAAGCCACATTCCCAGCCAATGTGATTTTTTTTTTGAAAGGAGAATCAAATCATAACTAAACAGAATTTATCAGACTTACACAAAGATATTTTAACATATTTTAACATTTTCACATATTTTCTTTCATTATTGCTTCCCTAAGGAATCATCTTATACAGTTTTCCTCTCTTTAACTACTTCTTGTCTAATGGAATAACAAAGCCAGGAAATTGATTCAAATATAATCTACCAATCATTAGATTCCTCCAGTTTTACCTATACTCTGTGTGTGTGTGTTGGGGGCAGGGGGGGGGGAGTGCTTAGCTGTATGAAATGTTGCCAATGGGTAGATCTGTGTATCTAGCACTAATCAGGATACTGAACAACTCTATCCCTCATGTCACCTTTATGAACACTCATTTCCCTCCCATTTGCCTCAGCCTCTCTGTTCTATTCCCTACCACTGGCAACCACTAAGCAAGTTTTTGTTTCTGTAATTTTGTCTTTTCAAGCATGTTATTGTGAGGGATAATAGTGATCACCAACTCACTTGGATTGAGAGGTGCCTGGGGGATTGGTAAAGCACACCTCTGAGGTGCTTCCAGAGCTGATTAGTCCATGACAAGTCCAATGACATCCATCTAGCAAAGGACTTCTGAGATGCTTCTCACTCTGACATATTAGAAATAAAGCCGTATGGACATGTTTCCATTTCTGTGGGGTAAATCTTCAATAGTACAATTGGCAGGGCCTGGGCATCAGGATCATGCCTGTAATCTTAGCTATTTGGGAGGCAGAAATTGAGAGGACCAGATTTCAAGGTAAGACAGACAAAGAGTCAATGAAACATCATCCCAACAAATAATCTGTGAAACATGGTATGTGGTCCCAGTTATACAGATGGTAGAGATAGGAGAATCCTGCCAGAGTCAGCAAAAATGTTGCTATCTTATCTAAAAAAAAAAAAAAAACTAAAGCAAAAAAGCACTGGGATATGGCTTACACATTAGGGTACCTGCCTAGCAAGGAGAAAGACCTGAGTTCAAACCCAAGTAACGTCAAAAAGAAAAAGTACATTGGGAACCAGTGGCTCATACCTGTAATCCTAGCTACTCAGGAACTAAGAATCACAGTTCAAAGCTAGCCCGGGCAGGAAAGTCTGTTAAACTGTTACCTCCACTTAACCACCAGAAAAACAGAAATGATGTTGTGGCTCAAGTGGTAGAGCACTCACCTTCAGCTGAAGAGAGCAGTGACAGTACCCAGGCCCAGAGTGCAAGCCCCACAACCAACAAAAGAAAAGAAAAAGTGCAATTGTGGGAGCATATGGTAATTATATGTTTAGTTTTATAAGTAGTTATTAAACTATTTTCAATAGTAATTGTACCAACTTAGATTCCCACTAGTAAGTTATGAGCAATCTAATTTTTTTGTGTCTTCACTAGCATTTAATATTACTCTTCCTTTTTATTTCAGCCTTTCTGATAGGTGGTAGATTTTTCTAAAATGTGCATTTCCCTAGTGGCTTATAATAATGAATCTCTCTCCCTCTCCCCTCTCTCCTCTCCTCTCTCTCTTTCTCTCTCTCTGTCATGGGGCTTAAACTCTGGGCCTGGGTGCTATCCCTAAGCTCTTCAGCTCAAGGCAAGGGTTCTACCACTTCAGCCACAGTGCCATTCCCAGTTTTCTGGTGGTTTATTGGAGATTAGAGTCTCATGGATTCTCCTTGCCCAGGCTGGCTTTGAACTGCAATTCTCAGATCTCAGCCTCCTGAGTAGCTAGGATTATAGGTATGAGCCACCGGTGCCCGGCATGAATCTCTTTTCATGTGCTATTTGCTATTTGTATGTGCTTTACATGTTGATGCCTATTTCCTATTCTTTTATTGCTAGTATAAAGATGATGTACACAAGGGTTACAATTACACAAGTCAGGTAATGAGTACATTTCTTTTTGGACAATGTCACCCCTTCCTTCATTTTCCCCCAGTTTCTCCCACCCATCCCCACCCACAAGTTGTACAGTTCACTTTTAACACAGTTTCTACAGAGTACCACTGCTACATTTGTTTCCTCTGTGTCCTTGTTTACTCTATGTCCTTGTAACCCCCTCTTACTCCTCCCAAAGATGGATAAATGAAAAAACAAGATAAAAAAAGAAAAAGAAAAAGAAAAAAACCCTCTTGTTTCCCTTTCCTGTTTTTTTAACTGAGTTGGTAGTTTCTGGTTGGGTTTTAGATTTTTGCTTTTTTGGTATATTGTAGATACTCTTCTTTTGTTGGTCATGTTTGAAAATATGTTCAGGCACTTGTCTCTTTATTTCACATGGTCTTTTGCAAAGCAAAGGATTTACATTTTGTTTTTGTTTGTTTGTTTGTTTGTTTTATATTGTGAACATACTGTACAGAGGGGTTACAATTACATGGGCAAGATAATGAGTACATTTCTTGTCAAGCATTGCAGCCTCCTCCTTTGTTTAAGGATTTACATTTTGATGAGGACCAATGTATCAAATGTCACAGGTATGTTGTATGCCTATTTCCTACTATGCATATAGTAATTCACTATACAATGATTTAAGATTTCTTGCTTCCAGGAGGTAATAGTGCCCTGTTGAGAATACATGGGTTAACATAAGAGAAATCAAACAATGCAATTCAGTATACTAATGTATTAAAGAAAAAAATTACTTCATTATCATAATATAGGAAAAGCACTAAATATTTTGTATTGTTATTGTAAAAGTGATATACAGAGGGGTTACAGTTACGTAAGTTAGACAATGAGTACATTTCTTTCTGAACAGTGTAATTTAATATCTATTTGTGGAGTAATTTTTGGCAAACTACAATGAAAAGAGACGCAAATGGAGTAATAATGGAAAGAGATGACAAATCAGAAGAGATTCAATCAAATAGATATAACAATCTGAAGAGACTCCCAAATCTAACAGATGGTAACTAGAAGATACTTCTCAAATCTAACAGGGATGGCAATCAGAAAAGATTCTTTAAATCAGAAAAGTCAGTAGAGTCTCCTAAATCTAACAGATATGATGAGAAAAGACTTCCTAAATCTAACAGAGATGACTAAATTCTACAGTTGAGATGACTAAATTCTACAGTTGACATCACACAAAGTTGAGTAGCTTCCTTTGAAAGCTTATCTGATGATATTTACTACTCTACTTCTGTTCAACATTGTATTTGTGCTCAGAGTGTGTGGTGAAACAGGAAGTGAAAAGAAGGGAAAGAAACAAAACTTTCATTATTTGTAGCTGATACGTTTATATTTATATATGATAACAAAAAGGTTCTACTAATCAATCATCAAGTAAGTAATTTCAGAAAATCAGCAAGATTTATGTAGAAAATAAAATAACAAAAATGCAAATATCTATAATAATAAACCTAACAAATAACCTAAACAAAATAATAAACCTACCAAAGCCTCAGAAGAGGTACTTCTAAAGTTGGTTAACAGATCAAGAAGATCTAAGTACATGCAGATGTATACACATATATATGGACTGAAAAATTGTTTTATAGATTTACTACAATCTCAATTAAAATCTAAACATGTAGTTTTGCTTACGTTAACAAGAGAAATTACCCTATTTATATTTGAAAGAAGTAGAGTTGTTTGCTGTATTTACTGGTCCAGGGGCTTGAACTCAGGGCTTGAGAGTTATCCCTGAGCTTTTTTGCCACAGCTATCTTAATGGGTTTTTTGGTTGTTAATTGGAAAGAAAAGTCTCTTGGACTTTTCTGCCTAGGCTGGCTTTGAATCACAATCCTCATATCTCAGCCTCCTGAGTAGCTATAATTAAAGGCACAAGCTATCAGTGCACAGCTAGTAATTTAATAATATGTAGATATATAAAACAATCAAAATAGTATTGGGAAGACTGGATACCTATTTGGAAAAACAAAATTAAACTTCACACTGTACAAAAAGTATCGAACACAGGGCTGGGAAGGTGGCTCAGTGGTAGAGCACTTGCCTTGCATGCATGAGGCCCTGGGTTCCATTCCTCAGCACCACATAAGCAAAAAAGAAAAA
>NW_012275748.1:0-1594 GCF_000151885.1 Dipodomys ordii
GGAAGGAAGGAAGGAAGGAAGGAAGGAAGGAAGGAAGGAAGGAAGGAAGGAAGGAAGGAAGGAAGGAAAGAAGGAAGGAAGAAAGGAAGGAAGGAAGGAAGGACAAACAACAAGTTATAAGTCCAAGAGCCATCATAGAGTGGGTTTGCCGAGGTCCGGGGCTGGAGGCCTGATAACTTACTTTTTAACTTGCAGAATATTTTTTAATTAAATTAATTGTGAGTTAGAAGACAGGACACTTTGCACATCTATCTGATATCCTTTGTGGCATTAGGCAACACAAGACACACAGAAAATTAAGTCCCAGGCTCAGGCCCCAATCTACCTGGTCAAGCCTGGGCATGCTGGGTACAGTGGTGAGGTCTCCTGCTTCACCAATAGTGCTATCACTTGGCGCTGGGGAGGTGAGGAGGGGGGATTTCAATTATGCAACTACAGGTATCAGGCGCAGACTTGCTCATGGGCCTTCCCCGGAGACCTCACTGTCCCCTTGAAGTACCCTTTTGGGAAGCACAGGGTGGTATTTCCATTAGACCTGCCAGCTTTGCTTATTTGAAAGTGGCCAGAGGCTGGTTTGAGGGAGGAGCTCATTCCTGTCATCCACAGGTGAACTGAGGAAAAAAAAATGAGTCTAGCCAGGTACCCAGGAGAAAACTACTCAGTGGGTGGGCCCAACCCCCTTTATATAAGACTCCAGCTAGTCAAAGCTTATCAAAAGCAAACCAAGCCTGTGGGCCTCTTCAGGCCCTTGGATCTCTAGTCTGCATCAGGACCTTGCCCCAGGATTAAATGAAACTTAATCCTGCTAAATAAACACCACGTTTGGTTGGAAGTTGTTCAGGTGGCATCAGTCATCACTACCAGAGCTTCCCTGTCTCCACAGCTTACTGTAAGGAGGGAGCCTCAGGCTCCCCAGAACAAAGGAGAAGAGAAAAAGAAAGGAAAGTAGCCACATAGAGGAAAATGTCTATTTAGCCATCTTGAGAAGGAAAGGACATGAAAGAGACAGTTACAATAGGAAGATGAATCTAAAATTGGGCCACAGATTTCTACAGTAGACTTTCCAGGGGGCTTTTGCTTTCTCCTTTTAATCCAGTCTAATGAAAACCTTTGGTTTGCTGAGCTGTCTCTGTGGCTAACATGGTACTAAGAATTTGATTCATTCATTGGTTCGTTCATTCGTTCGTTCATTTGTATACCACCGCCCCCTTCTCTCACTCCATCACTCATTGAATTATTCAGAATCCAATCACTCATAAAGCCATTCATTCATTCACTCTTTCAATCATTCATGCGTTCACTCATCCATTCATTAATACAGTCACTCATATGTTCATTCACGCATTGATGGCTAATGCATCCACTCATTCAATTTTTCAAGTAGCCATTCATGCATTTATTACATCCATTTATTCATGTTTTTACTCTTTCATTCATTCATTAGGCAATGTAGTCCAGATGATGGGAATGAGATGGTTTAAAAATGGCCCCTATCGGATGGGAAGGGGAAACAAAGGAGGAGGCTACAATGCTTGATAAGAAATGTACTCATTATCTTGCCCATGTAATTGTAACCCCTCTGTACAGTATTTTC
>NW_012275749.1:0-1846 GCF_000151885.1 Dipodomys ordii
CTAAGGTCTGAATTCAGGGCCTGGGCACTGTCCCTGAACTTTTTTGCTCAAGGCTGGTGCTCTACCACTTAAGCCACAGTTGCACTTCTGGCTTTTTTCTTTTTGCTTATGTGGTGCTGAGGAATCGAACCCAGGGCCTCAGACATGTAAGGCAAGTGCTCTACCACTGAGCCACCTTCCCAGCTCTCTTCTAATCATCTTGAAGAGAGAAGGCAGACTACTAGACTTTAGAGAAAAATACTAAACTAATAGTTAATCAAATACCTGTGACTTGGTTCTGCTTTAACTATGCTGACCTTTTTACTCCCTGCTCCAATTCTTCCTATTTGAGATAACAATCTCTGCATGTGTACATGTGTACACACCAAGACAGATGAAGATATACTAAGTGCTGTCTTCCACTGTCTCTCATGTAATACATCTCTGCTCTCTATCTCTTTATAATAGCTCTCTGTCTCATGTTTGGTATATGTCTCTTTATTTGGTGTATGAGGGTAAGTGGCTGGACTAAATGTGGGACTCCGTGACTCTAGGCATGGAGTTCAAAACACTTGGTTTCAAAACCTCCTGAGACCCTGTCTAAAAAATTACTAAAGCAAAAAGGGATGAAGGAGTGGCAGAGCAACCACTTAAGAAGTATGATGTTCTTGGGCTGGGAAAGTGGCTCAGTGGTAGAGCGCTTGCCTTGCATGCATGAGGCCCTGGGTTCGATTCCTCAGCACCACGTAAGCAAAAAGAAAAAAGCGGAAGTGGCACTGTGGCTCAAGTGGTAGAGCGCTAGCCTTGAGCTGAAGAGCTGAGGGACAGCGCCCAGGCCCAGAGTTCAGGTCCCAAGACTGGAACCCCCCCCCCCAAAAAAAGAAGTATGATATTCTGAGATCAAAACTACAGGATCATAAAAGACAGAAAAGGATTTAGGGTTAGAAAATGAACATGTTTAAGCTTGGCATAATAACACATGCCTAAGAGCCCAGCCCTAAGTAGGCTGAGGCAGGAGAATCTCAAGTTTTAGGCTGGCCTGGGTTATATAACAAGAGCCTTTCTCAACAGAAAAAGAAGAAAAAAAGATAATAGTTTAAAGAACTACATTAAACAGGTGAATCTGCTTGTAAGTGACCAAGTGATTCATGGGAATCAGGAAATCAATTTCTCCACACTGGAACCCACCCACCCATTTCAGAAGTTCTGATTTTAAGGGCAAAGCCCCTGTCTTCAGTGGTCAGAAAAGGGTAGGTGCAATTTACAAAAGCACCAGTAGAGGCCGCCATAGAACTGCTATGGTTTCTCAGGAAACTGACCTTCTAGGAGAAAGACAATTTGCTTTTTAGTCTGTTTCCAGTTGAGACCTGGGCAGAAGCTGGTCCCCAGCAAGTGTGGGGACTGGAAGTTTGTCAAGTGCCAAGGTTTTGAGTTTAATCCTCAGTATAAGAAGAAAAAAAGAGTTGGGCGAGCTGGGCACCGGTGGCTCACGCCTAGCTACTCAAGAGGCTGAGATCTGAGGATCACAGTTCAAAGCCAGCCCGGGCAGACTCTTATCTCCAATAAGGCACTAGAAAACCGGAAGTAGCACTGTGGCTTAAGCGGTAGAGCGCTCGCTTTTTTCTTTTTCTTTCTTTTTTTTTTCTTTGCTTTTTTTAAAATCAGTCATGGGGCTTGAACTCTGGGCCTGGATGCTATCCCTCAGCTCCTATGCTCAAGGCTAGCGCTCTACCACTTGAGCCACAGCGCCACTTCTGGCTTTTTTCTTTTTTCTTATGTGGTGCTGAGGAATCGAACCCAGGGCCTCTGGCATGCAAGGCAAGCGCTCTACCTCTGAGCCACCTTCCTAGCCCCGTAGGAGATTTTC
>NW_012275750.1:0-1155 GCF_000151885.1 Dipodomys ordii
TAATTTCAATGTGCCATAATTTTAATGAGTACAGTTTATCTTCAATTTAGACAATCTACAAAGTATTCTAAGCTTCAACACTTTTTTTTTTTTTTTTGGGTCCGGTCATGGGGCCTGAACTCTGGGCCTGGGCACTGTCCCTCAGCTCTTCAGCTCAAGGCGAGTGCTCTACCACTTGAGCCACAGCGCCACTTCAGGTTTTCTGGTGGTTTTATTGGAGATAGGAGTCTCACGGTCTCTCCTGCCTGGGCTGGCTTTGAACCGAGATCCTCAGATCTCAGCCCCCTGAGTAGCTAGGATTACAGGTGTGAGCCACCAGTGCCCGGCCAAAAATCCCTAAATTCTATACAGTGTATCTCACAATGTATTGTAGAAATGGGAAATTTACTTTAGAAATAAAGAGAACCACAGATACTTTAGTATAACTGTTTATGTATATTTTCTATATTTTCATTTTTGACATAGAAAATTGTTTCAATTACTCTAGCTCCAAAAGTGCAGACCTTCTTCTTATACATTTCCAATCCTCAGTATAAAGATAAACACATTCTAGTAAGGAAGATTAAAAAGTCAACAGTTATACAATATAATCATTAAATCTCAAGTTTGGGGTGAAATTTCTTGTTTTTTCTGAGATAGTCTTGATATACAACACATATGTAGATATATACAGACATAGATAGATAGATAGATAGAGGTATCTATCTATATATGTATATATATATATACATAGACATATATATATATATGTATATATATATTTCAGGTTATGTGTCCTAGACTGATCTCAAACTAGCAATCCTCTTGTCTCTACACTGGAATTACAAACACGTACCAACATATCCAGTTTTAAACCTCTTAAAACAGCTTAAATTACCTCAGTGCAACTAACTCTGATTGTCTAAACAGTATAAAAACACAATTTAAAAAAAGTGAGAGTCCTCTTTGGTACCCTCTTCTGATAGACAGTTTCTCAACCATCTTTCACAGCTTTCCTTTCACTTTCAAATAAACTACCTTAAAAACAAAAACAAAGGGGCTGGGAAGATGGCTCAGTGGTAGAGCGTGTGCCTTGCATGCCTGAGGCCCTGGGTTCGATTCCTCAGCACCACATAAGCAAAAAGAAAAAAGCCGGAAGTGGCGCTGTGGCTCAAG
>NW_012275751.1:0-1895 GCF_000151885.1 Dipodomys ordii
CTTTCCTGCCCGGGCTGGCTTTGAACCGCGATCCTCAGATCTCAGCCTCCTGAATAGCTAGGATTACAGGCGTGAGCCACCAGCGCCCGGCTATAAGGAGTTTTTATAGTCATTTAATAATACCTTTTGTATCTACAGAAAGAATGGAGGGAAGACAGAAATGGAGAATTTAAAAGGAAAGTTGCTCGCTGTGTAAGAAAAAGCCAAGAGACTGCTTTTGAGTGACATTTATTAAACAGCTAGTAACTTCACTTATTTCAGGGTAAGTTTAAAATCAAATCATACTGCTCTTCTGCCTGTTGATAAGTAATTTCTGAGAACTGTGTGACTTAAGTATTTGAGGTATTTTCATTGGCTTCAATTTTTCTTTCTATAGTAATTTGTAATACTCAGTTGGCTCTCAGTGATACAGTATAATCAGCTTATTGTTCTTCTTTATGCCACCCATCCATTTTAAGCTAAATAGTCTTTTAAAAAATAATTGTAGTGGGGGGGCTGGGAAAGTGCCTCAGTGGTAGAGTGCTTACCTTGCAATGCATGAGGCCCTGGGTTTTTTCCCTCAGCACCACATAAGCAAAAAAGAAAAAAAAAAGCCAGAAGTGGCACTGTGGCTCAAGTGGTAGAGCCCTAACCTTGAGCTGAAGAGCTGAGGGACAGTGCCCAGGCCCAAAGTTCAGGCCCCACAACCGGACCACCTCCCAAAAAAATAATAATTGTAGTGGGGAGCTGGGAAGGTGGCTCAGTGGTAGAGAGCTTGCCTTGATGCATGAGGCCCTGGGTTCGATTCCTTACCACCATATAAACAAAAAGAAAAAAGCCAGAAGTGGCGCTGTGGCTCAAGTGGTAGAGCGCTAGCCTTGAGCTGAAGAGCTGAGGGACAGCGTCCAGGCCCAGAGTTCAGGCCCCATGACCGGACTCCCCTCCGCCCCCCAAAAAAAAATTGTAGTGGGAGCTGATGGCTCACGCCTATAGTCACAGCTAATGAGGAGGTTGAGATCTGTGGATTGTGGTTCAAAGCCAGCCTGAGCAGTAAAGTTCGTGGGACTCTTATCTCCAGTTAATCACCAGAAAACTGAAACTGGCGCTGTGGCTCAAGTGGTAGAGTGTTTGAGGTACAGTACCCAGGCCCAGAGTTCAAGTCCCACAAAACCAAAAACAAAAATTGTATAGTGGTGGTCTGTTTCTTTTCACTGGGGGTTAAATTTCACATGATACCTGTGCTCTGGTTTATAATTGGTTTATTCCTCAATCCTAGGTACACCTGAGGCTGAGATTTGAGGATTTCAGTTCCTTTTTTTTTTGGTTGGTCATGGGGCTTGAACTCTGGGCTTGGGTGCTGTCCCTGCGCTCTTCAGCTCAAGGCGAGCATTCTACCGCTTGAGCCACAGTGCTACTAATGGTTTTCTAGTGGTTTATTTGAGGTAAGAGTCTCACAGACTTTCCTGCCCTTTCCTGCCCGGGCTGGCTTTGATCCCCGATCCTCAGATCTCAGCCTCCTGAATAACTAGGATTGCAGGCATGAGCCACCAGCACCCGGCTGGATTGTAGTTCCTTTGATGGCCAGTCCTGGGGATGGAAATCTGGTCTTGGGCGCTGTCCCTTAGCTCCTTTTTGCTCAAGGCTTAGCACCCTACTACTTGAGCCACACAAACCTCCATTTCCAACTTACTGCTAGTTAGTTGAAGAGATAAGAGTCTTGTGGACTTTGCTGTCTGGGTTGGCTTTGAACTGCGATCTTCAGATCTCAGCCTCCTGAGTAGCTAGGATTATAGGCATGAGCTACCAGCACCGAGCCAATAGTTCACTTTTCTTTCAGAAATCGAATCCTTACACACACACACACACACACACACACACACACATTTGTGTGTGTGTGTGTGTGTGTGTGTGTGTGT
>NW_012275752.1:0-2700 GCF_000151885.1 Dipodomys ordii
CTGGCTTTTTCTGCTTATGTGGTGCTGAGGAATCAAACCCAGGGCCTCATGCATGCAAGGCAAGCACTCTACCACTGAGCCACCTTCCCAGCCCAATACTTTTTTTTAAATTTGTAATTTGGACTGAAAAATTCTAATAACTGTGAGACTTGGGATGATACAAATTCAGAGGTAAAGGCTACTGGGTTATTGTATGTGTTTTCTGCAACATAGAGAAATAAGAGAGTGAGATAGAGTTGAACAAAAATACAGTGAAAAGAGGGAGGCTGAGAGAAAATGTAGGTAGGGAGAGACAGAGAGGAGAAAAGAGAGAAATAGAGAGGGATGAGGGAGTGAGGGAGAGAACATTGCTAACTCCATTCGTATGAGTGTTTCATTTTCTGATTCCAATGAGGGATGATCAGTACTTCTTTCCCTTGGTACTCCCTTGGAGATCCCTCTGCCCTTCCAACAATTTTGGGCTCAATAAACTCAGCGGAGACATTTACTATTACCTGCAGCAGGTACACCTGCCTAAGGTACATGATGAGAGATATTATCATAAGCTGTAGCAGATGAAGGAGCTGAGCTTCAGCAAGCTCCACTGTGAGCAGTTGGAACTAGAAACTGCAATCAGACCTGTAGATTCTCAGACATCCCTATGCTTAAAAACAAACCTAGACTTGGACAATGATTAAGATGTCAATTAGTACTCATTACTTTGCTGGTCTATTTTCTTAAGTGCAATGATCTCACTCACTTGTATTCCTCCCTTTTTCATGTTGTTTATCCCATGTCTCCCTGATTGCTCCTTTACACAATTCTTCAGCTCAGGACCATCTTTCTGTGTGTGTATATGTGTGTGCGTGTGTGTATGTGTGTATACATGTGTGTGTGCGTGTGTGTGTGCATGTGTGTATGTGTAAGCATCCCTGTCAGCTGTTGGCATGCACCCTGGAGACCATGTCACCATTTTTGTCACCTGCCATTTGGGGTTGCCTATGGCCTTGTCTGGTCGACAATTTCCCATGATGCCTTCCTCTGAATAATTGGATAATTGGGATGGGGCAGCTCCAGGGTGATACATCCTCCACACTGCTGAAAACATTAATCAAGAGAACAGCGGTCATGTCTGCTCTCTTGGCAGTTTATTACCATTTCTATAACAAGAGGAGCTGTGGGCATGTCAGGCATATCCTCTCCCATCGCTTCGAACAAAATATCCCAAACAGCAGGCCCCCAAGGACAAGGTGAGGCCATCCTCCATCCCCAATGACATATATTTCTTGGTGGGAGGGGGAATAAAAGAAGCAATTTAAGCATTTTGGCTTCCCGGGGTGCGTTGGCAGGCATGCTCCTCATCTCACAGATGCCTTCGGGTGCAGCTGCTTTAATAAAGGAGAAAGAGGGAAAAGATGGCAGAGCTCCCCAGAGGCAGGAACAATCTCAGAGGATGGGGTTGGGAGGCCGGAGGCTGTGTGGAGGGAGGCCAGGGAAAGGGGACAGGGGGATGAATGAGGCCATCCTCAGACACTGATGTCATGGAATCCAGAGTCTCCAGGGGAACCTCTGTCATGAGCTGAGGAATTCCGCCCTCTTGATGTCATGTCTTCATTTACTCAGTTAATAAGAGACTGCTGAAATCACTATCATATAATTCTAGGAAAGCATCTCCCATATGATTATGTCTTTTCAGAACCTAAGCCCTAATGAAGGACATGGCCACACAGGGCTCTTAGAAATAATGAATAATGGGGGGGGGTTGAGGAGGATAGCTCAGTGGTAGAGTGTTTGGCTGACAGGTACAAAGCCCTAAGTTCCATCCCCAACCACTGTGACAGAACAGAAAGGAATGGTGGAACAGCCTTGGAACTGGGCAGCTGAGGATCAATGCTTGGTTCTTCTACTTGTTATGTGACCCATCTTCCCAAATCCTTCACCTCATGTTCTTCACCACTGAAGTAAGAATGACAGCAGCACCAGTCCTGTAGAATTATTATGGGTGTTAAATAAGTTACTACCCAGGAAGTGTTTGGCACATAATGAGAACTCAGGAAACTTTCATCATTATTAGACAGCTACTGGAGGTACCAACCTTGTCTTCTATGCCCTGGATGCAAAGACAAATAACAGGGGACTGGGGGGGGGGACTGGGGATGTGTGGATCACATCTGATCTCAGAGCATCCATGATGTAGCATGATGGCAGACACTCAAAAGCAACTTACCCTGTGCCAGGAACTGTACATTGAGCTTTAATGAGATGCTATTATCTATTTAGGTTTGGAGATATCTAATCACCCAAAGTCACATAGCTAAGAAACAATGCACACAGGCATGCAGCTAAGCCTCTCTGATGCCAGCAGCTGACCCCTGCATCGCTGATTCCTAGCTTGGGTTACCACTTCCTTGAGAGATCTTACTTTATTCTTCCATCAACATGATACAAACATCTTGTCCCCAAGTTGACTCTCCATTCCTCACACCATCCCCATCCCATTTATCTTGATAAAATTTGTTACCATTTTAACTGCATTTTAATTGATGGTCTTTCCTACCCACCTCTACCTCCCAGAAAAAAAAAAAAAACTCCAGGGCTGGGAAGGTGGCTCAGTGGTAGAGTGCTTGCTTTGCATGCATGAGGCCCTGGGTTCGATTCCTCAGCACCACATAAGCAAAAAGAAAAAAGCCGGAAGTGGCACTACGGCTCAAGTGGTAGAGC
>NW_012275753.1:0-1369 GCF_000151885.1 Dipodomys ordii
AAAAAAAAAAAAAAAGAATGGTACTTATTACCTAACTTACAGAATTGTAACTCCTCTGTACAACACCTTAATAACTTCCTTAGCTGGGCGCCTATAATTCTAGCTATTCAGGAGGCTGAGATCTGAGGATCATATTTCAAAGCCAGCCCTGGCAGGAAAGTCTGGGAGACTCTTATCTCTAATCAACTACAAACATCTATAGTCTGAAAATGTAAAACTAGAAAATCGAAAAGACATTGACAAACTTGTCAGTAGACAGAAAAAAATTCTCTAGGTAATTTGCAAATCAAGCTAATCAAAAGGAAACCAAGCAAAGAACTATGGGAGATTTGAAGAGAATAACTGACACAGGAAATCTCTTGAGCCTGTAAAGAACACATCCAACACAATAAACAGAAAACGCACATTCTCTTCATGCACACAGTGAACACTCTCTTTCCTCCAGCACTCCCTTCTCCCTTTCCTTTATGAAAATTGATTTGATGCTGGGCCCAAAGCTAGAACATACAATGTTTGTTTTTGTTAGTATGATCCTCTCCTTTGGTCCTCAGCTCCACCCAGACCTGAGCCTTCAGAGTTCCCACCAGACAGCTGGTCCTGCCCTCTCTCCACCCAGACCTACCTTGCACACACGTACCTCATTCCACCCTTACTTCCTCCCCCAGACCTGCCTGCCACCTGGATTGGGGCAGGCACCCTGTGTTCCCTCTCCCTGGGAGATATGTCCCCTCTAATAAACCTTATAATAATGTTTCTCTTGGGCCTGCCTGCCTCCACGTGGTCCCCTGGGCTGGTGGTGAAAGACTCTTATGTTTGGTGCATGAAACCCAGGATAGGTTCCCCGGTGGATTTGCTCCGCCACGGCACTGGAACCTAGCCCGTGGTCCTACAATGCCATCGCCAGAGCACTACCAAGGTAACTGTCTCCTGACCGAGCACTCTACTTCCTGCTCATCCAACACCAGCTAATTCATGCCCACTCCCAGGTGAGTAACCAGTCTGGAGGCTTAGATTCTGCCGTTCAGGCCACTGGGCCTCCATGGGGGCTTCAGGGCCCCAGAAAGCTTGGCCAAGTACCTAAGCCTCATTCCAAGGGCCTTCCGTGGCCGAGGGACTCAATGATTCAGTGACAACTCAAATTGGCCGTTGAGCTCCCTTTGGAAAGAACCAACCTGCACTGCTGAGGATACTTGGTAGCAAGCTCTGGTTCCAAAGGTCACTTATCATGGGAAGGACACAACTAAAATTCTTTGCGATCAAATTTGGCCCCAAGGGCTGGGAGGGTGGCTCAGTGGTACAGCGCTTGCCTTGCATGCATGAGGCCCTGGGTTCGATTCCTCAGCACCACGTAAGCCGGGGGGGGGGGGGG
>NW_012275754.1:0-1059 GCF_000151885.1 Dipodomys ordii
TTATCAAGCATTGTAGCCTCCTCCTTTGTTTCCCCTTCCCATCCCTTCCCTTCCTCTCCTCCTCCCCCCCCCCAATGAAATTTTTCTACTTTGGAAAAGAATACTATACTAATGCTACACCAACCCAATAATGTAATCTCTTTTTTCAGGGACGAAAGTTATAGGATGTATGTGAAAGTAACTAAAGTAAAGAAGTAAACTTTCAGAAGTAATACAAGTAAGTCCATTATACTATCAAAAATAGCAAAGGGTTGGGCACCAGTGGCTCACTCCAGTAATCCTAGCTACTCAGGAAGCTGAGATCTGAGGATTGCGGTTTGAAGCCAGCCCAGGCAGGAAAGTCCATAAAACTCTTAATCTCCAGTTAACCACCAGAAAACCAGAAGTAGTGCTGTGGCTCAAAGTGGTAGCCTTGAGGAAAAAGAGCAGGGACAACATACAGACCCTGAGATCAAATCCCATGAATGAAAAAAAGAAAAAAAACAGCACAGGAAAAAAATGAAAACTTATTTCCAGATCAATCATATTTGCTGACTAGTGGGTATCACTTCCTCAGGAAAACCAGACCTTTTTTTAAAATTATTTTTGTCAGTCATAGGGCTTGAACTCTAGGCCTGGGCACTGTCTGAGATCTGAGGATCACAGTTCAAAGCCAACCCAAGCAGGAAAATCCGTAAGACTCTCATCTCCAATAAACCACTAAGCGGGGGAGGTGGAGATGGGAAGGGATGAGAAGGGGAAACAAAGGAGGAGGCAACAATGCTTGATAAGAAATGTATTCATCACCCTGCCCGTGTAATTGTAACCCCTCTGTACAGTATTTTCACAATAAAAATTAAATAAATAAACCACTAGAAAACCAGAAGTAGCGCTGTGGTTCAAGTGATAGAGCTCTCGCCTTGAGCTGAAGAGAACAGAGACATTGCCTAGACCCAGAGTTCAAGCCCCAAGACTGACAAAAAAAAAAGTATTTTAGAAGCATCTAAATTTAACCCAAGGTGTCCTTTCATCTCAACATTGAAAAATGATTTTTATTTTAATTTTTAAAAAATCCAGCTG
>NW_012275755.1:0-5569 GCF_000151885.1 Dipodomys ordii
GCTTTTTTCTTTTTGCTTATGTGGTGCTGAGGAATCGAACCCAGGGCCTCAGGCATGCAAGGTAAGCGCTCTACCACTGAGCCACCTTCCCAGCCCAATCTGTGAGACTTTTATCTCTAATTAATCATCAAAAAAGTCAAAAGTGAAGCTGTGGCTCAAGTGGTAGAGCACTAGCCTTGAATGAAACAGCTCAGGGGCAGCCCCAGTACTCAGGACCTGGTATGGTGGTAATCCAGCACTTAGGAAGCTAAGAAAGGAGGACTGCAAGTTTGAAGACAGTCTGAGCTGTCCTCAAAAAAATCATAAAATGTATGTATGTATGCATACATGTATGTATGTATGTATATATTTGTATGTAAATATATGTGCATATGCATGTATCCCATTACTTTCTCTTTTTTGTTTGTTACTTGGTTGTATTTTTAATCCCTGATTTTTTATTAGCATAATTTTATAATAGGGCTTTTATTGTGTTATATCTGTTAGTGCATACAATATACTTTAACAATTCTTTTCTTATCACTCCTCCTCCTCTGTTACTTTCTAAAGAAAAACATTTCCCTTTAAACTATACTGGACCCCAGTTTTGCATATAATGCTAAAGAGATGATGTTTGATTTACAGTTTCCAAAAGCGAATTGCTGATTGCCGGCTTTGGCCTGTAGAGATCACAAGAGTTCCTCTGATTGTTGTACCCAAAGGGAAAGCTGCCAAGGTTGAAAAGGTAAACAGGTGCATTCAATATTGATAAAATTGAGCATGGTGGTGTGTGCCTGTAATCCTAGCAATTGATATAAGCTGAGGCAAGAGGTTCACTTGAGCCTAGGAGTTCAAGACTAACCTGGTGCCGGGTGCCAGTGGCTCACGCCTGTAATCCTAGCTACTCAGGAGGCTGAGATCTGAGGATTGTGGTTCAAAGCCAGCCCAGGCAAAAAAGTCCATGAGATTCTTATCTCCAATAAACAACCAGAAAACCAGAAGTGGCACTGTAGCTCAAGTGGTAGAACGCTAGTCTTGAGCTGAAGAGCTGAGGGACAGCGCTCAGGCGCCGAGTTCAAGCCCCATGACTGACCAAAAAAAAAAAAAAGACTAACTTGGACAACATAGTGAGACCCAGTATCAAGTTTTAAAAGAAATTACATAAGAACTGCTTGATTAGACAGACCAAACATGCTATTTTGTTTCTAATTCTGATACCAAAGGAAACTGTGAACTGATAACAGCTGTTGTCCCTTTGGTGCTCATCTAGTGCTGACTTGCTCAGACTTGGTTTTAGCGCTAAAAGTCTCATTTCACAAAAAAGCCCTTTGTCTCAGAAAAGCTGAGATTATTGGCCCCCATAATTCCCTGTTTACTAATAATTGGCTTTTTGGGAAAGGGTCATTACAGATCCTTATACTTGGGAGGCAGGCATTCTACCATTTAAGCATATCCCTAACCCTTTTTATTTTTGTTATTTTTGTAGTCACACTTGACTAAGACCCTCCTACCCGTACCTACCAGTGGATCTAGAATTATAAACAGGAACTACTATGCCAGCTTATTTTATTGTTATTTTACTTTATTGTTGTTGTAGAGGTGATTATACTTACATGACTCAGATAATGAGTACATTTTCTTTTGTACAGTGTCTCAATGTTCCCGCATTGTTCATTGTTCCCCCATTTTCCCCCAGGCCCTCCCTCCCATCTACACCCGTGAGTTATATAGTTCATTGTCATCAGTGTCCAGTGACCTCCACTGCTGCACCTATTCACCCCTTTTCCCTCGAGTTCTATACCCTCCCTCCAGCCCTACCAAAGGTGTACACTTGAATATACCGTACATAAGGGAAAGATGAAAGAATCATCAAAAAATAAAAACTGAAAAAAAGAAAGAAAAAAGGTCTCTTGTTTCCATATCTTAGAGTTCGTTTTAGTATGTGTATTATTTTATATAAATATGAAGAGGCACTTACGTATTGTGCTTTTTTTTGAGTCCGGTCGTGGGGCCTGAACTCTGGGCCTGGGCGCTGTCCCTCAGCTCTTCAGCTCAAGGCTTAGCGCTCTACCACTTGAGCCACAGCGCCACTTCTGGGTTTTTTTTTGCTTATGTGGTGCTGAGGAATTGAACCCAAGGCCTCGAGCATGCAAGGCAAGCTCTCTACCACTGAGCCACCTTCCCAGCCCCTGTATTGTGCTTTTGTATTTCTCTACTAAGAGTATCTCCTTTTGGTCTCACTGTGTGTGAATATCTAAAATCCTGTATAATTTAATATATTCCAATATATTTTAGATCAAATTTCTGCATATCAGAGAAATGTGCCATTTGTCTCTTTGAGCTTAGTGTACCTCACTTAACATGATTTGTTCTTATTCAATCCATTTTCCTGTTAATGACATTATTTTATTCTTTCTAACGGCCATGTCAAATTCCACTGTGTACTACTTTTTTTCTTTTGATCCATTTATCTATTGTGGATGTGCTAGCTTTTTTTTTTTTTTTGTCAGTTGTGGGGCTTGAGCTCTGGGCCTGGGCACTGTCCCTGAGCTCTTCAGCTCAAGGCTAGTGCTCTACCACTTGAGCCACAGCGCCAATTCCGGTTTTCTGGTGGTTAATTGGACATAAGAGTCTGTTAGACTTTCCTGCCTGGGCAGGCTTTGAACCATGATCCTCAAATCTCAGCCTCCTGAGTAGCTAAGATTACAGGAGTGAGCCACCAGCACCCGGCATGGTAGTTTATTTATTGACATGGGATTCTCTCTGATTTTTTTTTGCCTGAGTTGGCTTCAAACCACCTCTCAATCAATCTCTTCTTCCTAAGTAATGGGTTGCAAGCTTGTGCTGTCATGCCTGGTCTATTGTTCATTCTTTGAAGATACTGTCTTTCTTCTTAACCCTTCAATATGGTTTTGCCATAGATAGAACCATATGAAATAGCTGTTTTTCTAGTTCAAATTGGTAATACAGTTCAACTTAATACATAAAAATACTTATTAAACGTTAAAAATTACATTAGATCCATATGCAAAATGACTTAGACTACTAAGTAATGTTTTAGGCTTCATAGATACACCATTACTCTGAAACGATACAGCTTTTGTGAGTCTAGATTACATTTTCTATTGTTTTCCTGTGTGTATCTGGCCTTTCTGCTTGTGTACAAACCCACTGAGGGTATGGATCATGTAAGAGACTGCTTTATATTTTCCACAATACCTAGTCTGACACATAGCAGGTATTTAATAAGTAATTATTTGACTGATTTTTTAAAAAAATAAAAATGAAATCAGTCTGACAAAAATCAGTCAAATAAAATCAGACTGATCTTTTGCATAATCAGAACTTTAAAAATGTAGTGTCTACTTATTATAGCAGGTGAAATTAAAGAGATTTTTTAAAATTTTCTATTGAGATTAGGTGATTACATAAATTTCACAGTATTGTGAAATAGTGATACTTAAAGTCACAAACACATTTTAACTTTCACAAGGCAAAGTTTGTGAATTCTATGAGCTTTGACGATACAACTATTTCTTCCACATCAGGTGGTATTTCTATTTCTTTCCTTTTGCTTAATGTAAGCTGTTCCCTCTTTCCCTCTCATTCCCTCCCTCCCTCCCATTGCTTAGTTCATTTTCATCTATGTCCAGTGCAGCTGATAGGCTCCTCTGTTGTATGTTTTCCTATTTCCCTCTGATTCTGTGGCCTCCTCCTAGCTTCCCTCAGATATGCGTATATATAACCACATATGTGGTCAAGAACATGGAGTCATTTAGCAATGATACAATAAAATGAGTAGAAGTCCTTTGTTTCTCAAGTCTTGTTTACTTTGTCATATCTCTTGCATTTTGGCTTTAACATCCACATATCAGGGAAACCATGTGCCATTTGTCTCTTTGCTCTTGGCTTGCCTTGCTCAAAATAATTTGCTGTAGTTCCATCCGGTCGGTTGTGGGGCCTGAACTCAGGGTGTGGGCGCTGTCCCTGCACTCTTCAGCTCAAGGCGAGCGCTCTACCACTTGAGCCACAGTGCCACTTCTGGTTTTCTAGTGCTTTATTGGGGATAAGGGAATCACGGACCTTCCCTGCCTGGGCTGGTTTTGAACTGTGATCTTAGATCTCAGCCTCCTGAGTAGCTAGGATTACAGGTATGAGCCATTGGCACCTGGCTATTTTGTCCTTTCTAATGACTGCATAATATTCCATTGTATATAGGTACCACAATTTTTGGATCCACTCATTTGAGTGTGGCATCTGGGTTGTTTCCATATCTTGGCTATTGTGAACAGTGTTATAATGAACATGGAGGTGTATGTGTCCTTGTATCCTGTAAGCTTAGAATTAAATGTATTTTCTTTTAAAATTGATATTTGTCCCTTGTAAAACTATTCTGTGGCAAACATACAACCATTTTTGTTATTAAGCTTATTATTATTGCTGTATATTAAGATTAATTTATTAACATGTTCTTTGCAATAAGAGCTCAGGTGAGATCAGGTATTGCAAAAAACCTGGTAGACTGTCATTCACCCTTCTTAAGTTATAGCAGATATTGCTAATCAAGCAAAGCACTCTTGTTCTGAACCCAGACAAATACACAAAATCTTTTCCAACACAGCATATTCTACCAATTAATGAGAATTTAGACATAAGATCAAACCTATTGGTCATGATTAGTAAGGCTTCTTTCATTTCACATGGGTCTGTGAACCAAAACTAAGATCCAAAGCTCCTGGTTTGTTGTTATTGTTGTTGCTATTTGTATTTTTTTAAAGTAAAGAATCATTTCCTCCTAAAAGCCTATGTAACTGGCCCAAAGATATATAACTAATTAAGTAGCAGAGTTGGTTCTAAAAAACCAAAAAAGTTTTTGAAGCTGGCCACCAATGGTTCATACATATAATCCTGGCTATTCAGGAGACTGAGATCTAACAATCACAGTTCAAAGCCAGTCTGGGTAGGGAAGTCCATGAAACTTTGTGTGATTATGTGTATGTATGTGCCTTTACTGGGGCTTGAACTTGGGGCCTTGGAACTGTCCCTGGGCTTTATTATTGCTCTACCATTTGAGCCACAGCTTTACATCCAGCTTTTTGTAATAATTGGAGATCGTTTCTCTGACTTTTCCTTCACAGGCTGGCTTCAGACCTCGATTCTTAGATCTCAGCCTCCTGAGTAGCTAAGATTACAGGTGTGAGCCACCAGTACCTGGCTCAGTCCATGAGACTCTCATATCCAATTAACCACGAAAAAGCTGGAAGTGGAGCTATGGCTCAAGTGGTAGAAGGCTAGACTTGAACAAAAAAGCTCAGTAACAGTGTTCAGGCCCTGAGTTCAAACCCCAGTACTGTCTCCCTCTCTTTCCCTCTCTTCCCCGCCCCCTGTCACACACACACACACACACACAGACACAGACACACACAGACACAGACACACAGACACACAGACAGACAGACAGACACACACACACACAGACACAGACAGACAGACAGATACACACACACACACACAGAGGCAGGCAGAGGGTGGAAGGGAGAGGAGAGAAAGGAGGGGAGAGGAGAGGGAAGAGAGAGAGAGAGAGAGAAAC
>NW_012275756.1:0-1293 GCF_000151885.1 Dipodomys ordii
GTCTCTCCTGCCCGGGCTGGCTTTGAACCGCGATCCTCAGATCTCAGCCTCCTGAGTAGCTAGGATTACAGGCGTGAGCCACCAGCGCCTGGCCCGTTCAAGGTTCTTGGTCCACTCTGAGTGGTTATTTGGGCATTTCGTCCGGCCGTCGTCCTCCCGTTGTTGTGGGCCAGCACCTGCCTTGCTCACGGGGCTGTGCCGGGAGTGTATCCCCTCTGCTGCGCCTTACCCTCCCTGGCTTCTTCCGTGTTTCCTGGTGAACACCGGCAGATGGAAACCTCTGCTTTATTCCTCTTTGTCAATGGAGACCTTGTGTACATCAGTGCTGTGGGCTCAGGGCACCTGCAGGTTCTGTGCTCCGTCTCGTCCCCCATGTTGGCCCATAGAGAGGGCTGCTGCCTGACCTGGAGCCCGCCTGCCGGGGCAGAAGGCCTGGTGTGCAGTGCAGGGTTGTGAGGGGCTCTTGTGTGGAGTGCCAGGCCTGGGGCAGCCATGAGAATTGGGCTCAGCCCCCACTCTGCTGGCTCCACCCCACTCCTGTGCTCAGGGCTGCCCTTTGCCACGGGCCTGGACACCGGCTGCCTCGGGCTGGGCAAGTGGGGGAGAGGCAAGAGGTGCTGGTGAACCTGCTGCCCTTCTTCTGAAGTTGGGATCTAGCCAGAGAAAGTTCTCTAGGCTGGGTGCTGGTGGCTCACGCCTGTCATCCTAGCTACTAAGAAGGCAAAGACCAGCCGGGCGCCGGTGGCTCACGCCTGTAATCCTAGCTACTCAAGAGGCTGAGATCTGAGGATCGCGGTTCAAAGCCAGCCCGGGCAGGAAAGTCCGTGAGATCTTATCTCCAATAAACCACCAGAAAACCAGAAGTGGTGCTGTAGCTCAAGTGGTAGAGCGCTTGCCTTGAGCTGAAGAGCTGAGGGACAGCGCCCAGGCCCAGAGTTCAAGCCCCACGACCAAAAAAAAAAAAAAGATGGAAGGAGCTCAGTTTTTATTGTGAGGGTTTGGAATCGTTGAGAAACATTGGGATTTTTGGAGTTGATGTCATGCTATAGTTTGAGTACCAGGCGTCTGGCTACCTGTTCTAGGGAAATGGCCCGATGTGTTCTAGGGATTGCCCCACCCCGCCCCGCCCTGCCGGGTCACTCTCCCAGCCTGAGCCAAGCCCCCGAGGTATGAGGCAGCCAGTGCCCTTGTGCCCGTCAGGGAACCGGCCTGTCCTTTGTTTAGGATTTTTTTTGGGGGGGGTTTGGTCGTGGGGCCTGAACTCTGGGCCTGGGCGCTGTCCCTCAGCTCTTC
>NW_012275757.1:0-6657 GCF_000151885.1 Dipodomys ordii
GTGGGGCCTGAACTCTGGGCCTGGGCGCTGTCCCTCAGCTCTTCAGCTCAAGGCTAGCACTCTACCACTGAGCCACCTTCCCAGCCCCTCCATCCAATTCTTGAGTGAGATATTGTCATCATTGTGAAGGTTCTCCTAGGTAGTGACTGTAACTCTTCACTGCCCTGGGTCTTCTTCTCAGCCTAGCTCTGAGCACTGTAAAATTGGCTGCGTGCTGGGTGCTGGTAGCTCGTGCCTATAATCTTAGCTAGTCAGGAGGCTGAGATCTGAAGCCAGCCCAGGGAGAAGAGTTTGAGAGACTCTTATCTCTAATTAACCACCAAAAAGCCAGAAGCAAAGGTATGGTTCAAGTGGTAGAGTGCCAGCCTTGAATTAAAAAAATAAGGGTGAGCACTCTGGTCCTGAGTTCAAGTACTTGCACAGTGGGGTAAACTGCCTGCCTGGCTGATGGCAGTCTGGCCCTGCTTAACTAAGGTTTTCTGAGCACCCCAGCAGATTCATTTCCAACTTCACTGTCCTCTTCTCAGCTGGCCCAGTTCTCTTGGCCCCTGCATTCTGCATAGTTGTTTCTGGTTCTTCCTCCTTTGGCATCACCTTTGGGGCCCTGAGATCAGATTGCTCACTCTTGTGTCAAAGGCAGTCTAGATATGCTGTGTTCAGAGAGCCCCTGCAGTTCAGAAAAGAGCCCCCCCAACTCCACCCCATACCCACGCTCACACCCACCAGGCGAAAGTCAGAAGTGTACACCTCTGGAGCAGGAGAAAGGAGCAAGCAAGAGGTGTTAACTGAGTCACAACCTGAGCAGGTGTTCATGGGAAATGGAATAAAGAAAAACCAAACTAAGAAGCAGGGTGGGGAATTGTAAAAGGGAGCCAGTCTTCCTGAAGGTCTTGCAAGAGTGACAGGACAGGGCTGTCACTAGCATGCTTGGCTAGTGTGCATGAAGCCCTGGGTTTGATTCCTCCATCTCACATAAGCAGAAAAAGCCAGATATGGTGCTGTGGCTCATGGTAGAGTGCTAGCCTTGAGCAAAAGAAGCTCAAGGACAGGACAGTGCCCAGGCCCTGAGTTCAAGCTCTAGGACTGGCAAACAACCAAACAAAACAACAACAAAACAACTTGTGAGCTTAGAAGGGGACCCTGAGCTCCACAGGTTGAAACAGATGTTGAAGCATTTGGATTTGGAGATTTGAGATGGGCAGTCTGTAGTATGTTAGGGCAATGAGACATGGAAGGGAAAGAAGCCAATACAGGTAGTATGTCAAGGACATGACTATCATAGACGACTAGAACTTAATCTTTCTGAGAAATCAGTGAGATAGGGAGTCATTCCTCCCAGTTACATCTGAAGGCATGGGAGCTGGGACACGCATCTACCAACTGCCAACAGATAGGGGCTGCTGAGAGTTGTTTCTTTTTCTTTCTTTGTGAGACCAGGACTTGAACACGGTACCTGATGCTTTGCTCATCCTCTGTTACTCTACCAGTTGAACCATGCCACCATGCCCTGAGAGTTGTTTCTATGGAGTAGGAGAAAATTAACGACAGAGACTTCTAATCTATCACATCGAGGTATCCTGCCCAAAACTTGTGTGTATGTGTGCATGCGTGCGTGTGTGTGTGTGTGTGTGTGTGTGTGTATAGATTTCAGTGTCATTTTTTACTTAATTCTCCCAGCACCCATTTTAGACAGAGATTAAAATCCCATTTTACAAACAAGGTAACCTGAACTAGCAAGAGGTTAGCAACTTGCTATAGTCACATAGTTACTACCTGGCAGGCATTATTATTATTATTATTATTATTATCTTTAAATAGTTGTACAAAGGGGTTTCAACCCAACATGTCAGTTTATGAGTGCAATGCATCTTGATCCATGTCACCCCTCACATGGTTCTCCCACTACGTTAATCCCAGAAATCAGGTGGATCACCCAAAATACTTAGACTTTTGTCTGTCCCCAGTCTCATCCTGTGCAGGAAGTCCCTGCTCCGTGTACTTAATCCTCAGTCCTATCCAACTTTGTACCCCCAGCACCTACTCTCTGACGGAGCTCAGGATGTGAGGTGGCCTTCTCTGCTCACTCCTTGTGTCTCTATTACCAAAGGTATTTTTTGGTTTTGTTTCTAGGCTATACATGAAATGGTGCTGGAGTTGTCCCTACCCGAAGTTCAGTTTTGTTTTGTTTTGTTTCTGATGGAGAAAGGGCTCAGGAGGCAAACAGCAGCCAGAGAGTTTGTAAAGCTGCTGGACATTGCCTAGGAAACAAGGAATTTGTGTGTGGCTTTGTGTTGCAAGGAGGCAGGGCCCAGCTCCTCTGAACAAGAGGCAGATTAACTAGCCCCCTGCAGAACAAAGTCAGCTTTTCTTATGGCCTGGACAGTGAGGAATGGCCTATCCTAAGGACTTTATTTTTCTTTGTACTTGAAATCACTTCTGAGAAACATCAGATAGAAAGTGGAGATGAAGCCAGGCACTGGTGGCCCATACCTATAATCCTAGCTACTCAGGAGGCTGAGATCTGAGAATCACATTTCAAAACCAGCATGGGCAAGAAAGTCCCTAAGACTCTTGTATCTGATGAACCACCAGAAAACCAGAAGTAGAGCGGTGGCTCAAAGTGGTAGGATGCTAGTGTTGAGTGAAAGAGCTGATATAGCACCCAGGCCATGAGTTCAAGCCCTATGACTGACCAAATAATAATAATAATAAATTTTTACAAATGGAGATGGGGTTAAAAAGGGACCTTCTCCAGCACCTTCAACATGACCATCCATTTGGGGTCTTGGAGAGTTCTAGAAATATGGAGAGTCACTCAGAGTAAAGAGTTCTGTGGAGATAGTTGTCTCGAAAACGTGCAGGTATGTTTGGAGAAATACATGATCCTGGGGGAAAGGGCTGGTGTAGGATATTGAGCACATTTTGAGGAGGTAAGGAAGAGGGGAATCTCATTTTCATCCTGGAAAATGAAAAAAAAGCGGGGGGGGAAGAAAACCAAACATCAAAGCCTTTTATGCTGAGAGTCAATATTTGATTTCTGAATAGAATTCCCGCCCCCTCAGAAACTGAGAGGAACTCAGGCTTGTGGCCATGGTTGCTAAACGTGCTCTATTCAGCAACTCTCCAGAGGAACAAAGAGAAGAAATTAATTGGTTTTAAAGGGTGGGAGAGATCCAGCTTTTGCTGACCTATTTAAGATGCTACAAGGACAGTTCTAAAGCGCATCTCTGGGGTTGTGTTCTTGTAAAGCCTTCTGTAGTTGTCAATGCAAACAGGTTGGGGAATCACAGAGAAGTCACCAATGACGCCCCGATCCTGAAAGACCCTATTGTTTCCCTTTTCCTGCTTCCTCAGATCGTGTCCACCCACCAACCACGTCCTAAGGAAGGACTTGCCTCACCCCCCCACCCCCTTACCCTCCTCTCAAAGAGAGAGGCACAGAAATGCAAATCAGCTGGCCACCATCCAATAATTGCCTGCTGTGTGGGGAGTACTCTGTGTTCCAGCCTTCAACAACGGTGGGGATGTGGGGATGTGGCAGAGGGGGGCCAGTGGCCCTATTCAAAAGCAACAGTTAGGCTGGGACTGTAGCTCAGTGCTATGTAGCCCCTGCCTTGACTGCTTGAGGTTCTGGGTTCAATCCCCAGCACCCAGAGTTTTTTTTGTTGTTGTTATTGTTTTTTTCTTTAAAAATCAATAGTCAACCACATCCCTGTCTAGGAGTTTAAATATATTAGAAAGCCATATTTAAATCTGGAAGCACAATTTTGCTTAGTACATTCACATTGCCCTTCTCAAATTATTTTAGAAAATATTTGATTTTGTTTTGAAGAAGGAACACGAAGCTGAGAGAGATTAACTGCTTAAAGTTAATTTTTGCTTTTTTTTTTTAAGTTATCACAGTCCAAACTCAACCTGTGCTTCTTTGTCTAGGGTTTATAGTACAGTACCACACTTCTGAAAGAGGCTGCCTTTAGCCAGGCCTAGGAGTAAATGTGGGCAGAAAAAAAAAAGGTCTCTTGAGTAGATGTAAAAGAAAGGAGGATAAAGAAAGGAAGAGATGGGACTTAACAAGCAAAGCAAAATCAGGGAATGGGAAATGGCATTGTGGCTCAAGCGGAAGAGTGCTCGCCTTGAGCTGAAGAGCTGAGGGATAGCACCCAAGCCTAGAGTTCAAGCCCCACGACCGACTAAAAAAAAAAATCAGGGAATGGTGCTGTGGCTCATGCCTGTAATCCCAGCTATTAGGGAAGTAGAGACCAGAAGGATATAGATTTGATGCCAACCTTGGCAAAAAATAAAATGAAATAAAAATAGTGAGACCCTCATCTCAGACAACAAAAAACTGGGCATAATAGGACACACCTGTCATCCCAGATACTCAGGAGGCCATAGGAAGATTGTGGTTCAAGACAGGCCATTGGCAAAAATGAGAGACCATACCTGAAAAGAAACTAAAGAAAAAAGGGCTGAGAGGTTAAGTAAATAGCTGCCTAGCCTCTAGTGAGGCCCTGGGTTCAAACCTCAGTATTTCCACCAAAAACAATAAACAAAGTAAAAGCCTAATTAGTAGGAGAATGATGAGCCTCCAATGGTAAGGCCTGGGACACCAGTAAGACAACTTTATAATATGTGGATCAATATAAAAAAAAGGTTTCTGCCAGGCACAGGTGGTTCATACCTGTAATCCTAGCTACTCCAGAGGCTGAGATCTGACAATTGTGGTTTGAAGCCAGCCTGGGCAAGAAAGACTGTGAGGTTATTATATAAAATAAACTACTCAGAAAAAGCCAGAAGTGGCATTGTGGTTCAAGGGCTAGAGTACTAGCCTTGAGCTCAAAAAGACTCAAGGATAGTGCCCAGGCCCTGAGTTCAAGGCCCGGAACAGGCAAAATAAGCAAGGTTTCTTAGAAATAGGTCCTAGCTAAGCTGGCAAGGAAGGTGGTTTTGAAGATACCTATCTGAGAAATAATCTAAGGCAAAAAGGCTGGAAGTATGGTTTAAGTATGGTTTAAGTATAGTGCTTGCCTAGCAAGTGTGAGGCCCTGAGTTCAAGGCTCCAATACCACTAAATACAAAAACTAAAAAGATGCAATGGAAAGCTTCCATTGGAGGAAAAGCATGTTGCATAGATACATAGGAGCTGGCTATGGAATTGGAGAACATAAACATAAGCAATTCCTAAACTAGTTTGAAGTCAGCCTAGGCAGAAAAATCTATGAGACTTCCATATTCAATTATCCAACAGAAAGCCAGAAGTGAAGCTCTGAATCAAGTGGTAGGGTACCAGCCTGAGTGGAAAAAACTAAGGGACAGTGCCCAGGCCCCAAATTCAAGCACTAGTATCAGAAAGAAGAAAAAAAAACCTTAATGGAGAGATTCCCTTCCTTCCTTCCTTCCTTCCTTCCTTCCTTCCTTCCTTCCTTCCTTCCTCTCTAACTGGTTCTTCCTATGTAGCCCATGAATAATTTTTTTTAAATTCAAGTCATATAGAATACTTTCGTGTAAAATCCTCTAGTGGTTCCCCAGCTCAGCCTTTAATGATGGCTTATGATGTTGTATGATTGCTCAGGACTTCAAAATTTTAACTCCTGTCTTAGCTCTTTGCTTCTTGTTTTGTTCCGATTATTACTAGCTTCCTAACTTTTCTAACCAGGTAATGTTCCTATCTTGGGACATTTGTACTTGCTGTTGACTCTATGTGGAACACTTTCAGGTACAGCACTGTACCCTTTCAGGTACAGTAGCTGCCAGGTGCTGGTGGCTCATGCCTATAATCCTAGCTACTCAGGAGGCTGAAATCTGAGGATTGTGGTTCCAAGCCAGCCCCGGCAGAAAAGTCTCCGTGAGACTCTTATCTCCAATTAACCATTTGAAAACCAGAACTGGCACTGAAGCTCAAGCGGTAGATGGCTAGCTTTGATCACAAAGAAGCTTAGGGACAGTGTTCAGGCCTTGAGTTCAAGCCCCACAAACCAACAACAACAAAAATTTACAGTAACTTATTATATCATCTAAGTTTTTGCTCAAGTGGTAAAGCACTCGCCTTAAACTGAAGCGCTCAGCGACAGCAACCAGGCCCAGAGTTCAAGCCCCATGATCAACCAAAAAAAAAAAGAAAAGAAAAACAAGTTATCTTAATAAATCTTGCAACATTCAATTTAGTATTTCACCTCCACACACATTCCCTGTCCTCTTTGTGTTTATTACACAGTATCAGTATTAGACATATTCATTTGTCTTATGTATTTGTTTTTGCTCTTCCCTCGATCACTATTACCCCAGCAAGGAGTATTGGTTTTGTTCTCTATGTATCTCCAGTGCCTAGAAAAGTAGAGGCACAGGGACTCAGTGTGTTATTATATGCCTATAACCCCAGCTACAGAGGAGGCAGAGGCAGGAGGGTAAATCGTTCAAAGCTAGCACAGGCACTTAGCAAGATCCTATCTCAAAATAAATAAATAAATAAATAAAAGCCAAGGTGCTGGTGGCTCATGCCTGTAATCCTAGCTACTCAGGAGGCTGAGATCTAAGGAATGAGGTTCCAAGCCAGCCTTGGCAGGAAAGTCCCTGAGACTCTTTTTTTTTTTTTTGTCGGTCGTGGGGCTTGAACTCTGGGCCTGGGCGCTGTCCCTCAGCTCTTCAGCTCAAGGCGAG
>NW_012275758.1:0-1703 GCF_000151885.1 Dipodomys ordii
GGGCCTGAACTCTGGGCCTGGGCGCTGTCCCTCAGCTCTTCAGCTCAAGGCTAGCGCTCTACCACTTGAGCCACAGCGCCACTTCTGGCTTTTTTCTGCTTATGTGGTGCTGAAGAATCGAACCCAGGGCCTCATGCATACAAGGCAAGCACTCTACGGCTCAAGGAGGAATCTTTTAAGAGACATTATTAAAACATAAAATCATGTACCTTACTCTAAGCTGCATTTATATCTCTCATTTCATTAGGAAGTTTTGTGCCCACTAAGAGCCTCTTTTCCTCATTAGTACTTCCCTGGAACAGAAGAAGCAAGTTCCCTTCATGTTATTCTAGAAGAAACTAACAGAACAAGACTTGGCTTTCTCAGGAGAGTGGATGAGCCTGGTGTTAGATCAGATCTCTTCTTCTTTTTTTCTTGTCCTCATGCTTGGTTTTATTCTATCAGTATCACATTTTGAATATAATAATCTTCATCACAGTTAGAGATACCTACTTTGAATCTACTTTAAAAAAAAACAATTTTGCAGGTGGGAAGGAAGTATAAAGGAAACAGACAGAAGCCAGTTCTGCATCTTTGTGAGTATCCAAATTGCGAAACAAAGATCCAAGTTTCAATTAATTGTGACATTGCCCATCTGTCCCTGTGTTGGCTTGCAGGGTTCATTTTCATATTAGGTTAAAAAATCTTAATCAGTTAGTTTATATTCGAATTCTGTTTGATTTTTAAGACAGAAGCAGTTGGCACGTGACAGGTGTTAAAATATGGACTGGTAAAGCCCGAGGCTGGACCACCATGATTTTTCAACATCTGTGTTCTTTTCACACTGTGTTTCGGAAGGCCGTGTTTCACAATCTCATCTGAAGAGCCGCACGAGTCCTGACCAAGTTTGAGATTATACTTTTAATTGAATCTAGTCTAACAATTCAATGGCCTGGGGCAGCCACTCTTTGCTGAGATTTTTGGTCAGGCTTTTCTGGGCCTGTGGCTAAATTGGGTCTTTATATCATGACTGGGTGTTGTTATTTATTCATGTATGTGGCACTTGGAACGGAAGAAGCAAAGAACTGCTAACATTGGGGAAAAAACTCTTTGAAGAGCTGTACGACAAATTCAACTTTAAAAAGGGAGCTTGAGTTGCCTGCTGGAGACGGTGTCTTCATATTTTAAACAGGAACTCGGTGTGTTTCCTCTGTACCTGGGCTGACCTTGAACTCCAAGCCCTCTTCCTCAGTGTCTGGGGTGCAGGGCATGCAGTCAGCGAATGCTGTGCTCTGCTTTCTGAGAAGGAGCTGCCCATCCTCCCCGTCTGCTCTCGGCCCTCCGTCGCCCTTGCTTTTCCTGTCACTACACAGCTCCATCATCTCCTGAGAAGCTCACGCACGTGTGCATCCATCTCCGTCATCTCCTCAGAAGCTCACGCACGTGTGCATCCATCTCCGTCATCTCCTCAGAAGCTCACGCACGTGTGCACCCAGCTCCATCAACTCCTCAGAAGCTCACGCACGTGTGCACCCAGCTCCACCATCTCCTCAGAAGCTCACACACGTGTGCACCCAGCTCCATCATTTCCTCAGAAGCTCACACACGTGTGCACCCAGCTCCATCATTTCCTGAGAAGCTCACACACGTGTGCACCCAGCTCCATCATCTCCTCAGAAGCTCACGCACGTGTGCACCCAGCTCCATCATCTCCTGAGAAGCTC
>NW_012275759.1:0-1345 GCF_000151885.1 Dipodomys ordii
AGTTCTTCTTGCCTTCGGTGGGGAGGGGGAGGGCGGGTCTGGGCTCTGTGTTCTGACTCTGTGCCCTGCCACTCTCCATCCTTGCTTGGCTACATTACACTAGCCACCTGATCTCTTTGATGACCTCAAATGTGTTATGTAATATTTTCATGATTCTACATGTCTAAGAAAATACATATTCACATTTTTCAAGAGCTTAAGATTTAGTCAGAGAGGGCTGGGAATGTGGCTTAGTGGTAGAGCACTTGCCTTGCATGCATGAGGCCCTGGGTTTGATTCCTCAGCACCACATAAGCAGAAAAAGCCAGAAGTGGTGCTGTGGCTCAAGTGGTAAAGTGCTAGCCTTGAGCTGATGAGCTGAGGGACAGAGCCCAGGCCCAGAGTTCAGGCCCCACAACTAACCAAAAAAAAAAAAAAAGCCAGAGATTAAAAACGCATCAGAAGATATGAGAAAAACAGTAAATTAGAGATATTTGTACCAGAAAGAGCAAATTAAACAAAAATAATCTGCTTTGTTGAGTCACTTCTGTACTTACCCATTGCTGAATAGTCAAATAATTGATAAGGCTGCTGTTTATTCACCAAATTGTTGAGCAAACACTTGCTAATTGGCACCCACTAGATGCTAAGACCTGGAGATATGAAGAAAATACAGCAATATGGCTACACCTAGAGGAGCAGGTCTCTTGGCAGAGAAGCTGTATTAATTATTAAGTATAATATGTAGATGAAATTTTACTTCAGTGTCTCAGAATCATCAACTGATTTTAATTAACTGACCAAAGAAATGTTTAATGAAAACACAATTCTAGCTTCTTCCCAACAGCTATATTTTGTATCCTAGAAGAGAAAGGCTCCCAGGCCCAACTGATGTACCTGTAGTCCTAGCTACTTGGGAAGCTCAAGCAGGAGGATTCCTGGAACCCAGGTGTTCAAGGCCTGTCAGTCAGAGTAAAACATTCTCAAAAAGAGAAAAAAAATCTCAGAAAAGCAAGGCTTCCACAGGGATTCATTCATTGTTTTAGAACATACCATTGTTTAATATGTTGGTATGTTTAGACACACCATTGTTTGAAAACGTAGACTAGAAAAGAACTTACATGTGCTAAATGAATTAAAGACATAATGTTTTCTTTATTCTTATTTGAAATCTCTCTAAAATACTAATAGAAGTGAATAAAGTTGAGAGCCGTGGGGGGTTGGGGAGGGTGGGAGGGAAGAAAAGGGAAGAAGAGTGTGGCATGATGTTTGAGTACAAAGCAAATGGAGGAGGAGGTTGGCTCAAGAATGCTCTTGAGGGCTGGGAAGGTGGCTCAGTGGTAGAGCGCTTGCCTTGCATGCTTGA
>NW_012275760.1:0-1961 GCF_000151885.1 Dipodomys ordii
GAAAGAATGACATTGCCCCATTTGTTAGGAAATGGAAAAGACTTGGAAAAAATTATATTAAGTGAAGTAAGCCAGGCCCAAAGAAACGTAGGTCCCATGGTTCCCCTTATTTGCAATATCTAGTATATGTCTGAGACGAGCAGAAAAGGTCATATAAGTTGATGTTAGGTGAAATGAACCCCACGGTAAGTATGCAAATGGTTTTTCTTTCTTGCTATTGTTTCTAACACATTTATAAAATGATTTCTTTGTTGCTTTGTATGTCCCTCCCCCACGGTACAACCCCTGCTTTCACTGTATTTGATGTTGGTATAATATGTGGAGGGGAAGGGAAAAAACAAATTGTTTAAATAGTGATACAGGTAGACCCATTGCATCAATGAGTGTACAAATCATTATGTTGAAAAACTAACTTTACAACTTTGGCAGGGAGGGAGGGTAGGAGGGGGCAGGGGGAAGGAGGGGGAGATGGGAAGGGATGGGAAGGGGAAACAAAGGAGGAGGCAACAATGCTTGATAAGAAATGTACTCATTACTTTGCCCATGTAATTGTAACTCCTCTGTAAGGCATTTTCACACACACACAAAAAAATATGCCAAAACTTTCTTCCTAGTGTTTTATAATGTGAACAAAGGTTCAAAATTATAAGCATAAAAATCTCTTCAACAGAATTGAGCAAGAATATAAATATATACATTTAATGTACCTGGACTATAATTATGGATTATGAATTACTTAGTTTTAATTTTAAACTGTAAAAAATTATGTAATAATAATTTTAAATCAAACTTGTATATCAATACCTATGATATGAAGATTTACTGATATAGCAACAGAATAGGTGACAAAAATACTGTAATTAAAAATGATTCAAACACCAAGTTGTCCTTGAATATCATTCCAAATTATGGAAATAAGTATACAATTAAATCTATGGTAGTATCTACTATATTTTGTTCCTATCATACACAATAATTGAGATAATTTTATTTATTTACAAAGAAGTAATTTACAAATGAATGACAACACTAATGAAATATTAAAACACATAAGCTGGATTTAAGACAGATTTCACAGTAAAATAAGTGTATCACATAACATCAATTAAAATTCATAAAATGATCAAGCAATGAGAGTGAAACAGAACATGGAAGAAATGGTGACTGAAAGCCAAATGGATCCTTGAAATCCTACACCTTGTTTTAAAAATGGTCCAAAGATTTGTCACTACGCTATTTCATGGTCATTGTCTTTGTTGTTTATAGTTTTCTACTATAACTCCAATGTTATATATTCCTTTATAAAAATTTTTGTAAACTCAACACCATTCTGTTCTTTTATTTGGGACAAGCAAACAGATATATAAACAAAAAATGTTGACTGGAACTTCATGCTGGACTAGGATGGAGACGATCTTTATTCTCCCCAGGTGCTGTGTTTTCTGCCCTGAAATTTGACACAGGGAGAACCGAGGCAAAAGTACAGAACTGAAGTCCTCCAAGTCTATCTGGTAAGAGTACAGAACTGAAAACTCCATGTCTATCTGAAAAGAGTACTGGACTGAGTCCTCTGTGTCTATCTGGAAAGAGTACAGAACTGGGTCCTCTGTGTCTATCTGGAAAGAGTACTAGACTAAGTCCTCTGTGTCTATCTGTAAAGAGTACTGGACTAAGTCCTCTGTGTTTATGTAAAAAGAGTACTAGACTGAGTCTTCCAGGTCTATCTAGAAAGGGTACAGGGCCAAGTCCTCTATGTAAGAATTCCTGGCATTGGGGCTGGGAAGATGGCTCAGTGGTAGAGCGCTTGCCTTGCATGCCTGAGGCCCTGGGTTCGATTCCTTAGCACCACATAAGCAAAAAAGAAAAAAAAAGCCGGAGGTGGCGCTGTGGCTCAAGTGGTAGAGCGCTAGCCTTGAGCTGAAGAGCTGAGGGACAGCGCCCAGGCCCAGAGTTCAGGCCCC
>NW_012275761.1:0-3303 GCF_000151885.1 Dipodomys ordii
TTCCTTCCTTCCTTCCTTCCTTCCTTCCTTCCTTCCTTCCTTCCTTCCTTCCTTCTTTCCTTTTTCCTTCCTTTTTTTCTTTCATCAGGCATGGGGCTTGAATTCAGGGTCTGTGCCCTATCCCTGAGCTCTTTAATGCTCAAGGCTAGTACTCTACCACTTTGAGCCACAGCAACACTTCTGGTGTTACTGGTGATTAACTGGAGATAAGAGTCTCATGGACTTTCCTGCCTAGATTGGCTTTGAACCATAATTCTCAAATCTCAGCCTCTCAAATAGCTAGAATTATAGGCATAAGTCACCTGCTCTCAGTAGCATCTCTGTAGCATTTTTGTTTAAGTTTAAAAGATACTTCTTTGAAATTTCTTTTGGCTCTATCATTTCCTATCCTTTGGTCTTCCAAATTTTAATACTTTGTATAAAATCACTGTGACAACTGTTTTTGCTGATCTCCCACTGAGCAAAGTATGTATGCATGCATGCAGAATAATACCAACAGCCTAACATTTGCTGAGCAGATACCATATATCAGAAACTGTTTCATGTATCTCACACCTATAACCTCAATTATCTTAAACCCCTAAAGACACATACTCTGCCTACTTGATGAAACACAAGAACCAAACATATACTTGACCAAACTTAAGACCTAGCAGGTAAAAATCTGATATTCAAGGTAGCCTTGCTTTAGAATCTGACGTCTTACTCTTTGGCCATATCATCAGTTCTGTTGCTTGATCAGTAGCTCATGTCTGGACACACACTCCAGCCTCCTTTTCCTGGCCATCCATCCTCTGGCTCCATCTAGTATTTTAATTCCTTCTGTCACTATAGTCTAATGTGCACTAGTATAGTCCACTGCTTGTAACATTTTCTCACTTCTTAGAATTTGATTTCTTTCTTAAGCTGCCATATACTTGCCTTCTCTCAGAATGACACTTTTTTTTGTCTTGTCTCTTGACAATCTCTACTCTGGGTCCATCTGCCCAAGGCTGTCACCACAAAAACTGTGTGCATGTGCAGATTGATCTTCAGAGTTGAGGTCACTCAAAGTGAGAGGACTAACACAAGCAAAAATCTGGATTTATACCCCCTTTACCAGTTGTCCATATTTTTCTTTAAAAACAAATTATATTAAGTGAAGTAAGCCAGACTCAAAGAAACATAGGTCCCATAGTTTCCCTTATCTGCAATAACTAGTATATGTCTAGGACAAGCAGAAGTGGTCAAAAGCTATGTGTACATATGACCATACACAATGATGCTAAGTGAAATGAACCCCAAGATAGGGACACAAGTGGGTTTATCTTTGCTGCTGTTCTTTTTCTTGTACTTATAATGTACTATCCGATTTTTTTATTTGTTTCTTTGCATGTCTTCCCCCATGGTACAACCCCTGTTGTCATTGTATTTGATTCTGGTGTCCTGCATCTTGTATATACATTTTTTCTAATTTGGGGAAGGGAAGGGAAATAACAAAATGATAAAATAATGATACAGGATGATCTATTATAACAATGAGATGTACAAGACACTATGTTGAAAACGAACTTTAGAACTTTGTGGAGGGTGGGGCGGAGGGTGGAGTTGTGGAGGTGGGGAGGAAAGGGATGGTAGAGGAAAAACAAAGGAGGGGGTAACAATGCTGGATAGGAAATGGACTCATTACCTTGCTCATGTAATTGTAACCCCTCTGTATAGTATCTTTACAATAAAAATATATAGTAAGAAAGAAAGCAACAAACTCAAGTGGATCTTGAGGATCAATCATTGATAGAAATAATAAGAAATAGAAGATTAAAGCAATTTAAAATTGAACAAGCAGTAGTACATTGAATATAAATAACTGACTATGTTTTCACTAGTCATCAATAAGTGAAACAGAAAAGGAACCTGGTCTTCTTAATACCTAAACTACTGTACTCATATTGCTTCAGGGGTTGCTGGAGGTCTGGTAATATCCAAAGTTAGCACTTTATCCTTCCTATTCCTACTATTTAATCATTGTTTCCACTGAGCTTCTTTTTAAAGTTTCCTTTGAACAACATGACCATAACTATAACCATAACCATTTTATTTTTTAAATGTATTTATTGATATTGTGAAGGTGATGTACAGAGAAGTTATGTAATCATAATGTCATATGTGACAGCAGGGGTTGGCAAACTCAAGATCTGTTGCCTAAATCTGATCTTCTATCTTTATAAAGCCTGAAGACTAAGAATGTGTTTTAATGGTTAAAATAAACAGAAAGAATATTATTTTATAATGTGAATAATATATGAAATTTGAACTTCACTGCCTGCAAATAAAGCTTCATGATAATATGAGACATACATTTATTTAGTGTAAATTAAATAGTAATTTGTTTAGCAGGTTATGGCTGCTTTTTTTAGAAGTATTGAGAACTTGATCTCCAAGTTTTGCATTTGCCTGATAGGTGCTTTACTGCAATGCCTCCAGCCTTTTAACACTGATTAAATAGAGATAAGGCCACACTTCTTGCCTGCAGCTATTTCTGGTCTTCAATTGGATTATTTACTATGTGGCTGAGATGAGAGAAGTGTATTACTATACCCAGCTCTTTTCTTCCTCAAGTTTGCCTGGAACTGTAATCTTTGTATCTCAGCCTCCTTCCTAACTGGGATGCTATATATGTGCTACTGTATACAACTATTAAATGGAAAGAGATCTTGTGTGTATCCCCTGGTTAAATCACAGCCCTTCCAATCTCAGCTTCCCAAGTGGCTAGGATTGTAGGCATGTACCAGGAGCACCTGGCTATGACTGCATTTAATTTCATGTTAAATAGTTGCTACCATGAGAAAACTACATTTTGTACGAGGTTCTTTACAGAAAAAGTCTGCACTTCTGTGTTATTCCACATAACAGAAACTTATCAAACTTTTTTTATTCCTGACCATTTTTTAATGTATGTAACAATTATGTATGTAAAAATTATGTAACAACTTACTTGTATATACAATTTACCTGTGTATATCTGTGGTCATTTTAGGGTTATATGTTATTTCACTCTTTTCTGCTTTTTTTTCCAAAGCTCCATGAGGGTTTGAATGAGGTGTACACTTATGCCAATTGTTCTTAATATTCATTGGTTGAAAGAACAAGGCTATTGTGTAATGCATGACAACTACTCCCAAGAAGTCAGGGGAAGGGGGTGGGGAAGGAGAAGGATTGGGATTGGGGGCGAGGGGGGAGGCTGGGAAGGGATGTGAAGGGTAAACAAAGGAGGAGGCTGCAATGCTTGGTAAGAAATGTATGCATTATCCTGCCCATGTAATT
>NW_012275762.1:0-1444 GCF_000151885.1 Dipodomys ordii
ACTGGACCAAAAAAAAAAAATTCTGTAATTGATACCCATAATAATTATGGGTGATGCACTTAAGGCCACTAAACTATAACTTAAAAGTAGTTAAATCCAGGTGCTGGTGGCTCACACCTGTAATCTTAGTGACTCAGGAGACTGAGATCTGAGGATCACTGTTCAGTGCCAGTCTGAGCAGGAAAGTTCCTGAGACTCTTATCTTCGGTTAACTACCAGGAAAGCTGGATATGGAGCTATGGCTCAAGAGGTAGAGGAAGCCGGGCGCTGGTGGCTCACGCCTGTAATCCTAGCTACTCAGGAGGCTGAGATCTGAGGATTGCAGTTCAAAGCCAGCCAGGGCAGGAGAGACCCTGAGACTCCTATCTCCAGTAAACCACCAGAAAACCGGAAGTGGCGCTGTAGCTCAAGTGGTAGAGCGCTCGCCTTGAGCTGAAGAGCTGAGGGACAGCGCCCAGGCCCAGAGTTCAAGCCCCACGACCAACAACAACAAAAAAAGAGGTAGAGGACTAGCCTTGAGCAAAAAAGGTCAGGGACAGCACCCAAGCTCTGAGTTCAAGCACCAGGACCAGCACACACCCACACAAAAAGTAATTAAGGTGTTTTATATTTAATTAATTAATTTTATACTGGTACTGAGGATTGAGTTCAGCGCCCGGGCCTCAGCATTTTTATTTATTTCTGGTCTTTTACCATTTGAGAGGTAAATTGAAGAGGAAGGAGTGAGGGAGTCAGGGACCAGGCTATCCTCTCTGGCAGTCGTTAGGAAAGGTATGGACGATGTAGAGCAGCTGTGGAGGAAATTGGAAGGAAGAGTGAATGTGAGAGAAATTAGATAGCTAATTAGTTGTGGGAAGAAAATAGGATATATAATTTCCATGTTTTGAGTGAGGAAAATAGGAATATAAGCTCTGATGCAGGAAGTCCGCAGTATGAATTTGTTATCAGGTGTCCAGAGGGAAATGGAAATATGAAAATGAGGGAATGAGGTTCAGAGAATCAAGCTTAGAGGTGGATTTTGGCTCTGTGTATCCATCCATCCAACCATCCATCTGAGCAAATATTTAAATGATTCTGTACTGGTGGCCAGACATTACATGACCATATCGTCCCTAACCTCATGGATATCATAATCTAGTGCTCAAAGATAACATTTGAGACTATACACTTGATTAAAGAGAAAATGTAGCTGGGCTCCAGTGGCTCACGCCTGTAATCCTAGGTACTAAGGTAGCTGAAATCTGAGGATCAGGTTTCAAAGCCAGCCCAGGGAAGGACTGTCCACAAGACTTTTTTTTTTTGTCGGTCGTGGGGCTTGAACTCTGGGCCTGGGCGCTGTCCCTTAGCTCTTCAGATCAAAGCGAGCACTCTACCACTTGAGCTACAGCGCCACTTCCGGTTTTCTGGTGGTTTATTGGAGATAGGAGTCTCACGGTCTCTCCTG
>NW_012275763.1:0-1863 GCF_000151885.1 Dipodomys ordii
GCAAAAAAGAAAAAAGCTGGAAGTGGCGCTGTGGCTCAAGTGGTAGAGCGCTAGCCTTGAGCTGAAGAGCTGAGGGACAGAGCCCAGGCCCAGAGTTCAGGCCCCATGACTGGACCCCCCCCAAAAAAAAGATAATTGATATTAAATATTTCTTTTCTTTTCCTTTGCTTCCCCTTCCATTACAGGGGGGAGGGGGGTCAAGTCAAGGGCTTCATGCAAGCTAGTCAAGTGTTCTACCATTGTGCTGTGTCTCCAGCTCTAAATGGCTTTTCTAATATAAGCACATCAAGCTCTAAAAAACTACATCCATCTATCTACTACCTATCATCTACTTAACTAGCTAGGGATCCTCATTATATTTTGGCAGTGCTAGGGTTTGAATTCAGGGCTTTATGCTAGAGCTCTGCCACTTGAGCCACACACTCGTTTTTTATTTGCTTTCAGTTATTTTCAGGTAGGGTATCAAATTTTTGCCAAGGCTGGCCTCAGATCCTACTTTCTGTATTCTCCCAAATAGGACCATGAGCAAGCTTATTGACTAAAATACTATCAATAGATCTTGAACTGTGATTCTCCTGATTGCCATATCCCAGGTAACTGGGATTACAGTTGTGTGCACCTGGCCAAGACTAATCAGTTTTTCTTGTTAATAGCAACACTACATTTTTATCATTCAATTGCAAATATCTTAGAATTCTCTTTATTTTGGACCAAAAGATAAATAGAAGTTCTCATTTTATTTATAGCTCATCGATGCATTTCTACTTATCTTATTGTTACTGGTTTCAAATTCTACTGTGTCCAGAGAATACTGGGTTTTGTTTTGGTTTGGTTTGGTTTTGGTCGATTGTGAGGCTTGAATTCAGGGTCTGGACACTGTCCCTGACCTCTTTGTGCTCAAGGCTAGTGCTCTACCTCTTGAGCCACAGCGCTACTTCTGGTTTTCGAGTGGTTAATTGGAGATAACAGTCTTCTTTTTCTTTTTTCTTTTTTTGGTTGTGGGGCTTGAACTCTGGGCCTGAGCACTTTCCCTCAGCTCTTCAGCTCAAGGCGAGTGCTCTAGAGATAACAGTCTTACAAGGACTTTTCAACCTGGGCCAGCTTCAAACTGTGATCCTCAGATCTCACCCTCCTGAGGAGCTAGGATTCCAGGCATGAGCCATTGGCGCCCAGCTCAGAGACTACGTTCTTAAGATTTCCAACAATAACATCATTTATCCTCTTTTTTTATTTTCTTTAATCTTTTTTGTTTTTGTTTTTTGGCTAGTCATGGAGTTTGAACTCAAGGCCTAGGAGCTGTCTCTGAGCTCTTTTGCTCAACAATGGCATTCTAACTCTTTCAGCCACAGCTCCACTTCGGGTTTTCTGTTAGTTAACTGAAGATAGTCTAGTGGACTTTCCTGCCCAGCTGGCTTTGAACTGCGATCCTCAGATCTCAGCCTCCTGAGTACCTAGGATTAGGTACTAGCATGACTCACCAGTGCCCAGCTTTTTATCTTCATTTGTGTTGCTGCTATCCTGTGTATTTTAATTTCCCATAATTTCCTCTTTATCCTTGGTGTCCAGAGATTGGTCTGTGGTGATGCTTAAAAATGGTTTGTTGTATTTAACCTTTTATACTGTGAGATGCTTCTATCATCTGTAAATCTATATTTTTCATCAAATTGGGGGATTTTTATTCTTTATTGTTATTATAAAGGTGATATACAGAGGAGTTAGTTATATAAGTCAGGTAAAAAGTAATTTCTTAGCTGGGCACTGGTGGCTCACGCCTGCAATCCTAGCCACTCAGGAGGTTGAGATTTGAGGATCACTGTTGAAAGCCAGCCCATGCAGGAAAGTCCATGAGACTCTTTTTTTTTT
>NW_012275764.1:0-1219 GCF_000151885.1 Dipodomys ordii
TTTCATAATACTATTATAAAGCAAATATGCACATAGAAGATAACTTAAAGGCTGGGAAGGTGGCTCAGTGGTAGAGCGCTTGCCTTGCATGCATGGGTTCAATTCCTCAGCACCACATAAGCAAAAAGAAAAAAGCCGGAAGTGGCGCTGTGGCTCAAGTGGTAGAGCGCTAGCCTTGAGCTGAAGAGATGACAGACATCGCCTAGGCCCAGAGTTCAGGCCCCACGACTGGACCCCCAAAATAAATAAAATAAAATAAACTGCTTAAAATGTATAGTATTACAAGTCAATAATTTTTAGTTATATCTTAGGAGGATTTTTATGTAAAACCAAAGTTTCAGATAGTTTAATTTAATGACAAGTAGTAGAAGAGGATTATAAAAATAGAGATCAGTTGTCAGAGAAGGATGCCTCATCAGCTTCTGAATTAGATGTTGGGAGAGCTGTTATAGCTCTAATCGGGCCAAAGATAATGGCAAGACTCTACACAGAGAAGATGCCTTGCTCACACAAAAAAGAGCAGGCTGGGCCCCAGTGGCTCATGCCTATAATTCTAGCTACTAAGAAGGGTGAGATTTGAGGGTCATAGTTCAAACTCAGCCCAGGAAGGAAAGTCTGTGAGACTCTTATCTCCAATTATCCACTAGATAACATCACTGGAAGCGGCACTATGGCTCAAAGTGGTAGAGTGCCAGCCTTGAGCAAAAGAGCTTAAGAACAGTGCCCAGACTCTTGAGTTCAAGCCACATGAACAACAAAAAAGATCTGGAAGCTGGATGGCTCATGCCTTTAATTCTAGCTACTCAGGAGGCTGAGATCTGAGAGGATCATGGTTTGAAGCCAGCCCAGAGAAGGAAAGTTCATGAGACTCTTACCTCCAATTAATTACAGAAAAAGCTGGAAATGGCACTTAGCAAGCTGAGTGCTAGCCTTGAGCAAAAGGAGCTCAGGGATAGAGCCCAGGCCCAGAGATCAAGCTCCAGGCACAGACCAAAAAAAAAAAAAAAAAAATCTGGAATGAAGAAAACTATTCTAATCTTAAGAATACATATATAATTGGAAATAAACTATTCTTCATAAAGACCAACTAAAGAAAATTTTCATCCTGTGATCTACTTGTAAGTGATAGAACAAGTACTTGAATTGAAGAAAGTTAATGTTAGCTAGAAATATATTCTTTTTTTTTTTGGGGGGGGGGGAGTCCGGTCATGGGGCCTGA
>NW_012275765.1:0-2493 GCF_000151885.1 Dipodomys ordii
GAAGTGGCGCTGTGGCTCAAGTGGTAGAGCACTAGCCTTGAGCTGAAGAGCTGAGGGACAGTGCCCAGGCCCAGAGTTCAGGCCCCACGACCGGAAAATATAAAATCAAGAAAATAAATTTTAAAAAATACAAAAAAAAAAGAAATAGTATAACCAATAGGGAGGGAAAAATTTTTCCTCAACCTCTCAACATCTTGCAAAATCAATTCACAATGGAATGGGTAATTCATGTCTCCATAAAGTATACTCATCTTCTGCTCACTGAAGCCTGTTTCAAATTATGCACCCTTGTATATGCCAAAAATAAAAAGTCATCCCATTGTTCAACCAAACATTTTTTATAATTACTAAAACATTCAGCTTACAAGAAGCCTCATCAAATTTGTCTTATAGTCGATGAGAATTTGATTATATAAGGTTAATATAACTTGAGTCTTCATATTCTTAGAAAAACATTTGGAGCAAGAAGCTGAAAGAAAAAGTTTCTTCAACTTTTAGACACATCAAACGTAGCTAAATTCACACATATATTTTTATATGTTATTGAATTTCCTTATAAGAGATGCATGAGCCTCCAGAAAGCAGAGACAGGAAGTTCTCAAGTTCAAGGCTAATCTATATAACAAGACACTGTCTCAAAATAAAAACAAAAACAGGAAAAGAAAATAGTAAGACCCCTGAAACATTCTAAAGGTAGCAAAGATCTCTATGTGTCATTTTCAAGATGTTCAGATAGCTAAAGGAAATTGTATCCTTGATCACTATAGGAAATTTCTTAGGTTTAGGCAAGAATTGTAGCAATTCAGTGTTAAATATCTATCAGTATACTTTCACCACAGTGACTAATGATAATTATAATTGTGTTTGCTTACTAAAAATTAATCCTAAAATTTGATAGGAAAAATCTTTCAAAATTTGCAGATCAGGTCATGGAGCAAGTGACTTTTGACATTCACAATGATCAAAGCCACTCCTTCAGTAGCCCCTTAAACAATGCAAGGAATAAAGCAGCTGCTTCTGGCTTAGTCCTCATACAAGCAGGCGGTGTTTAATACTCATAGAAGCAGGCGGTGTTGTGCTGACAAATTTTCATTTTGTTTTCTGTATTTGTGTTTACAGTTGAAAACATTTCTTCCTTTGTATCCACAAGGTTATAATTATTAGGTGTTCCAATTAAAGCCATGTAAGGGCTCATCTATTGTCACATGATTTTATAAACATGCTATCTTTGTTGATGGCTATGATATTATTAATCAGCTAATTATCATCATTGGAAAATATGTGTCCAAGTAGTTTTAAAACACCTCCTCAAAACAAAGTAATTTAAACTCTTAAAATGTGTGTTAATGGCAGATACGATGCTTTTCTTTTTTTGTATGTAATTTGCTCAGCTCTAAGCAGTGGCAAAAAATAACTACAGGACCTCACAGGAATTGTGTGTCACCTTGTTGGCTTCTGATTTTTTTTTCTTGGCATTCCCTCTGAGCTCAGCACAAGGTATTTGTCTGTCAGCAATGGTCAGTTAAATGCTTAGCTGACACAGCCCTTCACTCCATGGGTCATTGGCTGAACAGACAGGTTCAATGTACAAGATGTTGGCTCCAGCTCTTCCTGGATGCCTTTCCTACTTCATTAAGCTTTCAGCATAGCTGCTTGTGCAGGAAAATAACAAATACTAGCACTCAAAAATGTAAACCTATTGCCTCAATGCAATTTATCTATGTAGGAGAAAAAATCTCTCAGATTGATTCCTAGGGAAGGCTTTTAATAAGGCTGAGAAGAGATTTCAACTATATCTTATTGGGAAGGTTAATCCACCTCACTACATGGTAATACAACAGGATGGCACAAAGATGGTGACAATGATCTATTCTCCTACCCTGAATCACACTCATGACCGTAGGAGATATGCACCACAATTCATCAAAACTAGCATTGACCAATACAATTTATATTGCATTTTCTCAATGAACCTTGTAAGTGTCATGTCATTGTATTTCCTTAGGAATTGTTGAGGAAGACCAGTGAATAAAAAGCACAATTTGAAATAAGATGGGGACAACATTACTCCTATATTGAATAAGCCTCACTATGATTGTCAGTCTTCCTCCTATGGAAAGACTACTTAGATGTATGATTACTGACTCCATTCTTGGAAACTGGAGACTCCATCTTTTTGGCCCATCACTTTATCCCAAAGGTTTTGTCTTTAGGAGGTGTTCATAAACGTTTGTTGATGAATGGATAGAGTTTGAAAAAACCTTATTGAGGCTAGGAAACCTGCCAATAATAATAAATAAAAACCTTTCAATAATAGAATACTTCACAAAAAGGAAAGTTGAAGACTTCAGAACTGATTTTCTAAAGTCACTTGTGGTTCCAGTACACCTATTTCTTTTTTTTTGGGGGGGGGGTCCGGTCGTGGGGCCTGAACTCTGGGCCTGGGCGCTGTCCCTCAGCTCTTCAGCTCAAGGCTAGTGCTCTACCACTTGA
>NW_012275766.1:0-1248 GCF_000151885.1 Dipodomys ordii
GGGGCCTGAACTCTGGGCCTGGGTGCTGTCCCTCAGCTCTTCAGCTCAAGGCTAGCGCTCTACCACTTGAGCCGCAGTGCCACTTCTGGCTTTTTTCTTTTTTGCTTATGTGGTGCTGAGGAATTGAACCCAGGGCCTCATACATGCAAGGCAAGCGCTCTACCACTGAGCCACCTTCCCAGTCCGGGTTAAGTGTTATTAGTGTTAAAGCAAAATAAGAATAAAGAGGGCATACAACTAGGAAAAGATTCCTAAAGTACAATATCTAATGAATTTAACAGTTTGAGTCTCATTAAAGTCCAAAACTATTACACTTCAAAGGACAGAATGAAGAAAATGGTGAATGCATGGTAGGTGTTCATAATTTTACCACTCAGGTGGCTGAAGCAGGATTTTGAGGGACAGTAAGTGTGTGTGTGGGGAAAAAATGAGACTGATAAGCTGGGCGCTGGTGGCTCAGGCATGTAATCCTAGCTACGCAGGAGGCTGAGATCTGAGGATTGCAGTTCAAAACCAGCTCGTGCAGGAAAGTCCATGAGACTCTTATCTCCAGTAAACCACTAGAAAACTGGAAGTGGCACTGTGACTGAAGCATAGAGCACTTGCCTTGAGCTGAAGAACGCAGGGATAGCGCCCAAGCCCAGAGTTCAAGCCCTACAACCAAAGAAAAAAAAAAAGACTGATAAAGGACTGTATTCAGAGTTTATAATGTCTTGTAACTTATGAATTTCTTATATACAAGGAGATGTAAAATTGAATTAAAAAGTGGGCAAAGGTAAAGAGATTTCATCAAATACTAAATGGATTCTCACCAGGCCCACAAAAGATCTCAGTATCATTGATCATTAAGGAAATGCAAAATAAAACCACAGTGAAATAAATACTACATCACCCATGAAAGTGGCTATAAAATGGCCATTAATGAAGAAGTAGGAACCCTCACATACCTTAGATGGCAATGTACAATGAAACAGTTCCTTTGAAAGACAGTTTGTCATATTCTTAAAAAGTCAACCATAAAACTATTGTAAAAACCAGCGATTCTGTTTGTTTGTTTGCCGGTCATGGGGCCTGAACTCTGGGCCTGGGCACTGTCCCTCAGCTCTTCAGCTCAAGGCAAGTGCTCTACAACTTGAGCTACAGTGCCACTTCTGGTTTTCTAGTGGTTTATTGGAGATAAGAGTCTCATGGACTTTCCTGCCTGGGCTGGCTTTGAACCGTGATCCTCAGATCTCAGCCTCCTGAGTA
>NW_012275767.1:0-1161 GCF_000151885.1 Dipodomys ordii
TCCCTCCCCTCCTTTCCTCCCTCCCTCCTTTCTTTCCTTCCTTCCTTCCTTTTCTTTCTTTCTCTCTTTCCTTCTTTCTCTTTCTTTCTTTCTTTCTTTCTTTCTTTCTTTCTTTCTTTCTTTCTCTCTCTCTCTCTCTCTCTCTCTCTCTCTCTCCTTCTTTCTTTCATACTAAGGCTTGAACTCCAGGCCTGGACTCTATCCCTTAGCTTTTTTGCTCAATGTCTACGGGCTACCACTTGAAACTTCCTTCCTTCCACTTCTGGCTTTTTGATGGTTAATTGGATTTAAGAGACTCATGGACTTTCCTGACCAGATTCCAGATGGGAAGAATGAGATCCTCAGATCTCAGACACCTGAGTAACTAGAATTATAGGTGTAAGCCACTGGTGGCTGGCCAGCTTACTCCTTCTTACCACCCCCCTTCTCTTTTGCAGGAATCTCCCCTTCCTCCCCCATTTGAGGTCTATCTTTTGGGTGCTCAGGTTTCCATGGCAGATCCTCACGGGGGCATCCTGCAGGATGTTTACCCTGCAATCCACCCCTGGGAAAGCCTCAGACTTTCAAACATGAACCAAGTTCTGGCCTTAAATTTCACTGCTTCAACTTTTGGATGACTACAATGGTCCATATCAACATTAAGTGTCCCTGAGACATCCTTTCAGAGCTGAGTATAGCTGGGAGGAGCTCTGTCTCCAGGAAGGTTAGCTCCTGTCATAGCTAAAGAAGAAACTTACCCTAGTTATTGGTGTTGCCCAACTCCATCACTTGGGATGCCTTGAATGACCTTCTGAAGATACAGATATTCAAACTCAGGGTTTTAAATCATAGTTTAAAAATGACTGTCAGGCTGGGCACTGGTGGCTCACACCTATCTATAATCCTAGCTACAAAGGAGGCTGAGATCTGAGGATTGTGGTCCAAAGCCAGCCTGGGCAGGAAAGTCCATGAGACTCTTATCTCCAATAAACCATGAGAAAAACCAGAAGTGGCGCTCGCTGTGGCTCAAGAGGTAGAGCACTAGCCTTGAGCTGAAAAGCTCAGGGACAGCAGCCAGGCCTCCAGTTCAAGCCCCAGGACCAACAACAACAACAAAAACCTGGAAGAAGGGTTGTGGCTCAAGTGACAGAGTGCTATCCTTGAGCAAAAAAAAAAAAAAAA
>NW_012275768.1:0-3030 GCF_000151885.1 Dipodomys ordii
CTGTAGCTCAAGTGGTAGAGCGCTCGCCTTGAGCTGAAGAGCTGAGGGACAGCGCCCAGGCCCAGAGTTCAAGCCCCACGACCGACAAAAAAAAAAAAAAGAAAGAAAACAGCCCAGAAATGCATGACCTTGTGGTCACTGAGCTCTGCCAGGCAAGAAAGAAACTACAGTAGGTCATGGCTGCAGTCCTGTAGCCTGTGTGCTGAGCTAAAGCATCTCCAGTCACATAGAAATAGCCTGTGCAGACAAGGTCCAGGTCAAGACCCCAGGGCACCAGAGGCCAAGATAGTCAGGTAAGTGTGTGTCAAGTTGATTAGGTGCCAGGATGCAGAATGATGCTCAGCAAGAGCTGAGTCCACGGAAGGTGCTACCTGGAGCTAGAGGAGCTCTGAAGGCTGACTGGACCCCTGCAAGCCAGTCGCTCTGCGGCTTCCATCTGCACACAGGGTATGCAGCAATAACCAGAGTGGATGCACATTCAGAGCCAGCCCGGGCAGGAAAGTCTGTGAGACTCTGCCATGGGGCCTGAACTCTGGGCCTGGGCAGTGTCCCTCAGCTTTTCAGCTCAAGGTTAGCACTCTACCACTTGAGTCACAGTGCCACTTCCGGCTTTTTCTGCTTATGTGGTGCTGAAGAATTGAACCCAGGGCCTCATACATGCAAGGCAAGCAGTCTACCACTGAGCCACCTTCCAAGCCCAGTCCATGAGACTCTTATCTCCAATATAACACCAGAAAACCTGAAGTGGCACTGTGGCTCAAGTAGTAGAGTGCTAGCCTTGAGCTGAAGAGCTCAGGGACAGTGCCCCAGTAGTTCTAGCCCCACAACCAACAAAGAAAAAACAATTTCTAGTCTAATGGGGCTGGGAAGGTGGCTTCGTGGTAGACTGCTTGCCTAGCATGCGTGAAACCCTGGGTTCTGTTCCTCAGTGTCATATACTCAGAAAAAAATTGGAAGTAGCGCTGTGGTTCAAGTGGTAGAGCACTAGCCTTGAACTGAAGAGCTGAGGGACAGCGCCCAGGCCCAGAGTTCAGGCCCCACGACCAGACAAAAAAAAAAAGAAAAATATATTCCAGAAACCAAACTTGGAATCTTAGGAATGGGGCATTCTTTAAAACAATTTTTTAAAGATAGTTTAGAATTTTTCGCTAATAAAGTCCATGTGTGGTGGTTTCTATTTAAGGAGAGATAAACAGATTGCTGTCTAAACGTCCAAGTCCTGTGGCCCCAGCCCTGTCTGCAGACAGGCAGGCTGCCCATCAGGAAGGCTGGCCGGATGGCTGAAGCCACAAACCACACCCTTTGGGGGCTGGGAAAGAAGGGCCAAGTAAAGCCCAAAGTCAGCCCATCTCTTCAACAACCTGGGAATTTACCCTCCAGACACCTCCTCTCTGAACTCAGATTCCAGACTATTTACTATTTATTACAAGAACATAAACCTGCATACCCACATAAAACAGGAGAGGTGCACCCTGTGGGAGAGAAGAGTACTGACTGCTACAGCGTTGTGTGGTTGCAGTAAAGGAAGACCTGCCCTCCTCCTGTCCTGTGAACACTCAGACTGCACAGATAACGCAATGGTAGTACCTGTCACAGTGTGGGAAGAAAATGGATGTTCATTAATTCAGGAGGAGAAAATGGGGTCTGAGGAGTTCTAGCGTTGCTCATCCCTGTGCAGTTTAATATCAGCTTGTTGGGGGTTGACCGGAAAAAACAAACACCTGTTTTATACTTAATGAGGGTTAGTGAAAAACTAAGCCAGGAGCACGTCTCCAGCATACCTAAGCCCCACTTCGTAGGCAAGTCTGCCTCCGGGCAGTCAAGACCTTTTTAAAAGACAGAAGTACCCATTTATTAGGCTCCTGTGTCTGAGTGTGCCAGTCCTAGGGCTTGAGCGTTTTTGCTCAAGACAAGCGCACTATCATTTGAGCCACGGCTCTGCTTCCGGCCTTTTGGTGGTTTATTGGAGATCAGTCTTGTGGATGTTCCTGCCTGGGCTGACTTCAAACAGTGATCCCCAGATCTCCACCTTCTGAGTAGCCAGGAGAAAAGGTGTGAGCCACTGGTACCTGGCTTTATTAGGCTCTTAGTAAGAAATTCAGAACACCAACTTATTCTTGCATACTTCCATTTGTTAGAGCAAAACCAGGTTGCACCTAGCCCTGGAGCTGAGAATTAACTTTGATCTTTGCTTTCTGCTCCCTGCTCACCCCTGCTGTGCCCTGAGTTTGTCTAGAGTCTCACCTTCCTGGTGTCTGGGCTTCCACAGCAGCTGCTGTGGAAATAACTATGAGGTGTTTGGAAATCTTCACATCACATACAGTTTCTGCAGAGTATCAGTGGCAGATTCCTGGTGGGCTGTGTGCTGGCCACCTCTCAGTACCACCTGGGAGGGGTTCAGTCACTAGCAGCAAACTGCTGCTCAGATGCTTCTAGAAGCGTGCACACACACACCAGCACTAGGGCTTGAGCTCGGGGGCCTTTTGTGCTTGCTTGGCTTTTTTGCTCATGGCTGGTGCTCAACTACTTAAGCCATGCCTCCAGTTTCTGCTTTTTGCTGGTTAGTTGGGAATAGAGTCTCTCAGATTTGTCTGTCCAAACTGACTTTGAACTTTGATCCTCAAATCTCAGCCTTCTGAATAGCTAGGATTACAGGTGTGAGTCACTAGTGTTCAGCTATGAAAGGTTTGAGTTTTCCTGTGGTTACTGCCAACTTGCCTTTCCTTTCCTCCTTTTCTCTTACCCATACTTGCCCCACAAACTTCCTATGGTCTTATTTGTCTTTATTCCACCCTGCTTTTGTCTTCTGCAGCCAAGGTTTTGGACAGATGATTTTTTTGAGGGGGGGTCCGGTCGTGGGGCCTGAACTCTGGGCCTGGGCGCTGTCCCTCAGCTCTTCAGTTCAAGGCTAGCGCTCTACCACTTGAGCCACAGCACCACTTCCGGCTTTTTTTTCTTTTTGCTTATGTGGTGCTGAGGAATCGAACCCAGGGCCTCAGGCATGCAAGGCAAGCGCTCTACCACTGAGCC
>NW_012275769.1:0-3319 GCF_000151885.1 Dipodomys ordii
TTTCTTTCTTTCTTTCTTTCTTTCTTTCTTTCTTTCTTTCTTTCTTTCTTTCTTTCTTTCTTTCTTTCTTTCTTTCTTTCTTTCTCTCTTCTCTCTTTCCCTTTAGCTTCTTTATACATAAAATGAAGATACAAATGCTTTGTAATTTAGAAAAAAAGCGTGGCTTAAAATGTGAAAAGCGACCTTGCCATAGTGTTTGGTATTGATGACCTCAAAGAACTAACCTCACATTGTGACTGAGTGGCATTGGCAGAGCATGTCACATTGTGTAAGGGCTTTATACGATGCTATTTCCTACATTACCCATTTGTCAAAGCTAGAATGATTATTTTACCCCCTTTGCAGAGGACAATTAATAGCATTTATTACTTTCTGTGTGGCAGGCATTAGTTTAAGTGACCTATAGATTTCAACTTGTGAACTTTGTGAAGTAAGACACTATTATGATTCCATCTTACACATAAGGACTTGAAAGCACAGAGTGGTGCCTTGGTGTCATCTCAGACATCTTGCCTCAGATTACACAGCAAGCGAGAGAGCTGGCAACTCAGTGTATCTGCTTTACCTCTATAGTTCTCTTACTTGCAAGTTGCTAAATTATAGGATTAGGAGAAACCACCGAGTGAGTGTGCGATGCAGACCTCTCAGATTCCGAGCCTTTTCTCTACCCCTGCCACCTTTGTTCTCTCAATATTCAGGGAGGTTACAAATAGTTTTAGAAATCGTTATGGAAACTGTATGTACATGAGGTCCATCAACACACACTTATCTCTGTGTATTTAGACAATGTCCCTCCAATTTGTTTGTACTGAGTATCCAGCAGGCGCTCCCCATTCTGATTAGAACAGAGAAGGACCGATAAAGGACCTCAAAGTGGAGACCTCACCCTCCAGACTGTCCCCATTTATGCTGTTTGCAGCAAGAAGGATGATCACAGTTTCCAAAGGTCAAATAAATCACCTTTAAAGTCGTGAAAAAGTAAACAGACTGATGCCTGGGCAACTTTCCTGAGTTTATGAGGTCTTCTGGCAACAGGGATCTACAAAAGCCCGATCCATCACCCCCCCTCCCCCCGCCAGGGCCCAAAGAACCGCCCGCTACAAGGAGCTGTCTACCTTTCAGGCTGACTTCCCCTCAAACAATTAGTAGGAACTATCAAGTCAAATAAAATGGGAGCACCCCCTTCCCTGATTAAAAATGTCTAGCCAAATTTAAAAGAAAAATTCAGCAGTGAATCTGAGGAGGCTGGAGGAAGATTGGGCTACTGGAGTGAATGGAAGGAGGGAATGGAGGAAAGAGTGACAGGGAAAGGAGTGAAGAGATATGCAGGGCAGGCAGGCATGTCATGACATAAACAAGATTGTTGTCAACTGATGAGAAAGAATTCTACAAGTGCCTGTGTGTGTGTGTCAGCTATGCCAGACTCCATTTCGATCATCTTTTAAGGTTTCTGAAAGGGCTCCACAAACCTTCTTTCAGCTCTTGCTTAAGTTATACATTTATAGAGAAAGCTCCCTGGAAGTCTCTGCATTATCTTGGAAATGATTCTTTACTACAAGAAATACATGATTTTAAAAGACCTTTTCCATCAGAGCACTTCATTTCTATGCTACCATTTCACCCTCTTGTAGCAAAAGCCTGCCTGGCATTTAAAAACAAATCCTTAAAGAACTTACTATAAAGCTGGATACTGGTGCTCATGCCTATAATCCTAGCTACTCAAGAGGCTGAGCTCTGAGGAGCAAGGTTCAAAGCCAGCTCAGGCAGACAAATCTGAGAGACCTTTTTTTTTCTTTTACAATTAACTAGTAAAAGTGGAGTTAGGGCTTAGGTGGTAGAATGCTAGCCTTGAACAAAATAGCCAGGTGAGATTGCAAGGTTTTGAGTTCAAGCTCCAATGCTGGCACAAAAAAGTTAACATAAACATGATTAGAGTCTGGCCTTAAGAGTTGAAGAACAGATCCTGAGCTATCAGCCCAAATACAGCCTATACCACTGCCCCTAGGCATTGTGGGCTCACCTCCAGTTTTCCCTTGGGTAGAACAATGGCCTAAATCAGACCCTCCCTCTGGAGAGGAGCTTCTCTAAGTGTAGATGTCCAGCGTTTCCCACCATTCTGGATATCATGGGGGATATGTCAAGGGGTCACACTCTATGCCGTTGAATTTCATAAGCACTCGACTTTAGTATTTTATTTGTTGATTATTTTTGAGATGAGCAGGGTATAAGAAAGAGAACTGAGAAGTCAGATGGAAAGACATTCTTTTAATTCTTCCTTCTCAAATCTTGTTCTACGGACTCAATCTCATTTAAATTGGATATTTTTTGGTTGCCCTTTTCTATTTCTTTTCCTTCAGCTGAGCTTAGCCTGGGATTTGTCCAAGTCATGTTACAGAGACCACCAAGTGTTCTTATCAACCAGAGACCTAATTGTGGTCATTTATTATAGTCACTTATCTGATAGGAGCTTCATTATCTGTGATAGTTTTACAGGGACAAAATCCACCAGGCATCCAATGGAGTGTACACACATGTTACCTTGTGACAGGGTGTCTGTTACTTACTGTCAACACTAACTGGCCCTAGTCACATATCTGCAGCTTATATGAAGTAACAACGAGTTTAATAAGCTCCAGTGAAAGCTGCAATGTAAACATCGCATCAGGAGTGTTTGCCTTGTCAGCCTCTTAAACAAATAAAGGTGATGGAGATGTGCAAACAGAACTGGATTGGAGCCTAATGAGATGAGCATCAGGCTGCCAAAGGAAATTCCACTGATGCCTCCCTGCAGACTAGATCGTTATTACAGACAACACATTTGTACTTATAGCACACGAAAAAGGATGACACCCAGAAAAAAAAATCTTTTCTGTTGAAGACACTTCTGATTTTTGATACTTGGGTGAGTGAATCATCCATTGGGGAGCAAATGCATACTGAAAGTGAGTGGCCATTTCTGAGGATCATTTTCAGGAACTATCTAGCACATTGCTTGGTTTTAAAAAGGTAACCTGTCAGGCATTATATAGCTAGAATTACATTCATGTATTATTATTTTTTGGTAGAACTGAAGTTTGAACTCAGGGTCTTGTGCTTTCTTGTAGACGCTCTACCACTGAGCCACACCTTTGGCCTCGATATATAACAATTGGTAGAAAATCTTCAAGTATAGGGCTCAGTGATAGACTGCTTGCCTTGCATGCCTGAGGTCCTGGGTTCGATTCTCAGCACCACATAAGCAAAAAGAAAAAAGCCAGAAGTGGCGCTGTGGCTCAAGTGGTAGAGTGCTAGCCTTGAGCTGAAGAGCTGAGGGACAGCG
>NW_012275770.1:0-3034 GCF_000151885.1 Dipodomys ordii
GCCAGGCCTGGGCCATGATCTCCCAATGCTCTTTTAACTCTCCCACTCCCTGTGACCCTCCCTCCTCACTCTAACTCTATTTAGACTCCCCCCCCACCCCAGGTACAACCTCAGCCACCATTTTGCCACAGTCTCCTGACTCCCCTCAAATCACCATGGCCTCCCTCTCCATCTCTCCATTAGAGCTGACCCAGGTTGTTGTTGTTGTTGGTGGTGGTGGTGGTGGTGGTGGTGTGTGTGTGTGTGTTTCTGTTGGAGACTGGGATCTGAGGATCACAGGTTCAAAGCCAGCCTGGGCAGGAAAGTCAGTGAGGCTCTTCTCTCCAATTAATTATTCAGAAAAAAGTGGAAAATGGTGCTGTGGCTCCAGTGGTAGACTGCTGGTCTTGAGAACAAAGGGACTCAGGGATGGAGTCCAGGCCCTGAGTTCTATCCTCAGGACTGGTGAGCCAAAAGGGAGGGGAATGAACATATTAATCAGAAGATGCTGGATTGAGTCTGAGAAACAAACCACTGAGCCAGACTGGCTGGGTTCCATAGGAGACATTTCTTAGGAAGGTAACATCAAGTTTGAAAGTTCTTTCTCTCCCTCTGTCTCTGTGTTTCCCTGTCTCTCTCTCTCTCTCTCTCTCTCTCTCTCTCTCTCTCTCTCTCTCTCTCTCTCTCTCTCCAATATATAAATCTCACATGGAAAGAGCATATAACACTTTACACAGAAATAAATATATAATACAAAAATAATAATAAGTAACTGTAAAAACAATATTACTGTTTTAAGGGTTTTAAGCAAAAAGAATGAAACCATTATAGGAGCTATAAATGCCATGTTATTACATTGAATGTTAGCACAACTTAACAATAATTTAGTATCAATTCTATATTGTGTCTAGACTTTTTGGAATCTGGAATTACTATTCTTTTCTTCTTTTAAGTAAACTACTTCAATATTTCCATTCAAGTTAAAATATCTCTGTCTTTAGGAAAAGTAGGATCTTTTTCATTTGTTTATCTATTTGTTATTTTTCTTTCTATTTCAGCAGCCCTGCGGTTGAACTCAGGACCTTGTACGTGCTATGCAGGCCCTCTACCAACTTGAGCCATTTGTTTTAATCATTTCCCAAACCGAACCTCATGCTTTTGCCTAGGGCCTGAGATCTCAATCATCTGCCTCACATAGCTGGGACTACAGGCATGAGTCACTGTGTCTGGTATATCAACCTTCTTGAAAGGCCTCCTAGCTTGACATTTTTCATTCAAAATAATGGAATAATTGATTTCTGTTGCCAAATAGGATAGAATAGCTTGCTGCAGAGATATAGCTTGTGTGTGTGTGTGTGTGTGTGTGTGTGCACGCGTGTGCGAGAGAGAGAGAGAGTATGTGTGTGTATACTGAGGCTTGAACTCAGGACTTTACCTTCTAGCTTGACTTTTTCCATTCAAGGGTGGCATGCCACTATTTAAGCCACCGCTTCATTACAGCTATAGTACAGCTCTTAAGAAAAAAAAAAACTAGTCAATTCCAATTTTAAAAAATTAAGGTATTACCTAGCCACTGAAAAAAATTGCAGGAAGTAAGCTGATTTTTGTCAACTTCCTTGAAACAGTGCTTGCTCTCTACCTACAATCTCACTGTGATACTGAGGTCAGAATTCAAGTTCAAGTTTCACCAGGAGGAAAGCCCCAGTTGAATATTCCAGGCTTCCACAAGAAAGCACTGAAATGCTATATGCTAGGATCTGGGATACACAGGAAGTAGACATCCTTGTCCAAATGAAGGCATCCCTGGCATATCACAGTTTATGATTGGAATTACTTCACAAGCCCTGTTCCAAATGCCCAGCAGAAAAGAAGTAGTCTCTCTGTAGTGAAACATTAGCTCAAGCTACAATGTATGTGTGTGTGTGTGTGGTGTGTGTGTGTGTACAATGTCTACCTTTAAATTTTAAAAAATTGCAAGACACAGGGACACATGCATGTAAGCCATCAAGATGAAAAACAAAAAGAAACAAAATAATAATAATAAACAGATTCAAAGGACAATTAAGATAGTAAGTTAACAAATACCTAGTTTAGCAGGTAGGAGACGATAAAGCAAAGAGAACTGTAATTTATTTAAAATGTAAATTCAGGAAAAAAAATGTAACAAATGAAATTAAGACACTAAACAGATGCATTAACAGAGGTTTCCGCCCCCCACCCTCAGCCTCGCCCCTGCCTGTAGTGACAGGGAAGGGGACAGAAAGGAGGATTTGCAGTGCTAGGCAAGCACTCTGCCCCTGAGCCTCAGTCCTGGGCTTTTGTAGATAAGGTTTCACTACATAGCTCAAGCTTGCTTCAAACACATTGTCCTCTGCCTCAATCTCCTGAGTGTTAGGATTATGGACACATGCCACCACAAATAGCTAACAGAGGTACTGACACAAAAGAAAATGAAATACTAAACTGGAAAACATGTCAGCAAAACATTCAATTAGGAGCACGGAGGCTTATAGTTCAAAGTCAGCCTGAGCAGATAAATCTAACAGATTCTTATCTCCAGCTAACCAGCACTGGAGGTGGAGGCATGGCTCAACTGGTAGAACATCAGCTGTGATTGTAAAAGCCAAGCAATATCATCACAAAGCCCTGAGTTCAAGCCTAGTACACACACACACACACACACACACACTATGAAGCTCAGAAAAGAGCAAAATGTGTTCGTGAGTTCCAGTGGTAGGTGCTAGTGTGCAGATAAGAAGTAGAAAATATTAGAAGTGCTAGATGGAAAAACACATGTTAGTAATTTCCAAAACTAATGAAAGAGATTGACCTTCAGATCAGCCATCAACCTAGAATTCTGTGCCAGGAACATTATCTTTCTAAAACGAAGGAGAAATAATGGCTTTCTCAGCTAAAAAAAAAATGAGTAAATTGATCACCACTACAATGGATTCTCAAGAAGTGTTAGTAGATGTTCTACTGAGAAAAGGAAAATTATATGGAAGAAGTATGGTAAGTCATGAACTGAACAAGTCAAATAAGACATAAGTATATA
>NW_012275771.1:0-2202 GCF_000151885.1 Dipodomys ordii
GCTGTGGCTCAAGTGGTAGAGTGCTAGCCTTGAGCTGAAGAGCTAAGGGACAGCGCCCAGGCCCAGAGTTCAGGCCCCACGACCGGACCCAAAAAAGAAAAAAGAAAAAGCCAAGAGAAGCCGGGCAGGAGTAGCTCATGCCTGTAATCCTAGCTACTCAGGAGGCTGAGATCTGAAGATCACAGGTTAAAGCCAGCTCAGGCAGGAAACTCCGTAATACTCTTAGCCCCAATAAACCACTCAGAAAACCGGAAGTGGTGCTGTGGCTCAAGCGGTAGAGCGCTAGCCTTGAGCTGAAGGACAGTGCCCAGGCCCAGAGTTCAAGCCCCATGACTGACCAAAAAAAGGAAAAGCCAAGAGAAAAGCACAAGGCCCAGTACCATACAGAGAGAGATACAGAGACAGACAGACAGATATAGAGACAGAAGAGTCGGAGAGAGACAGAGACTCAAAGCTGAAAGAGAGGCTCAAAAGGGTCACTGTTAGTATTTTAAGGTATCAACGAATCAGTTGATGATTGATTAGACAAGTGACCAGGACTGGGATCAGGAGTTCAAGTGACAGAATGCCTACATAGGGATTGGAAACCCTGAGAATTGAAAAAGAAAGAAAGAAAAAAAATATCGATTTGATAGTATTTTTTATCTTAGCCATATTGATTTGCATTATTTGGGGGAGAGCAAAGGGGGCTAAAAAGTGACCTCCTCCTATTGCTTTAAAATTCCATTTAAGATGAAGGTACATTTTTTGGTTATAAAAGCTGATTGTTTCAAAAATAATTCCTTACAGAAACAATATGCCTTCTTTCACATTTCAAATGGGAGGGAAGAAGGGACCGAGGGAGGGAGGGAGGGAGGGAGGGAGGGAGGAGGGAACACCATCAAAGGAACTTGGTAATAAATGCATCTTTCTCCTCTGCCCAGCTGTGGACAGGCCTCAGGCCTCCCTGAAGTGGGTCTTGAGTATCTCACACTTCCTCTCCTGTTTCCTACATGCCATGAGTCACACTAACATGTTTTCATTTACAGCTGCATAGATGTTCTCTAGACAGTCAGCATGAGCCACAGAAGTGAATCCCAGCTGCGAGCGCCCATCCTGAACTCTCAGCAATTTCTGTTCAGGCTGAGGCTGGATCTGAATGCAGGAACAGCAGACAGAAAGGGGCACACGCTCAGGCCCTGGGCTTCAGTCTCATTCTTCACAGAGAGCCACAAAGCAAAAGAATATGCTCATCCTCAGTAGATTCTCCACAAATATAACCGACTCCCAGATTCCTGCAGTCCTTTCCCATTCATTATCACCAGGACCAAATATCCACTTTTTACTGAGCACCTACTATGTGTCGGGAAGTGTGGACCATTTTCCATGCACCATCTGGTTCTATGTAGGCCCTATTACAAACTCACTGGGAGGCAGATATTTCAGATGATTTAACTGATACTCGTCAAAATTAAATTTATTCAAAATCACAGTTCTGAAGAATGGAGCCAAGATTTGAGGATTCGTCTCTCATTCCAGACTGAAAACGCTGTGGTGACACAAACCGCAATAATAACATGCATGAGTGGATGGGTAGGAGGGGCACACCTGGGGATGAGTCTAGAAGACATGGTGCTCTTCAGGGGTAGCTACACACTCTGACCACCGCTCACACTGCTGGTACCATGACAGGTGAATTAGCAGACTGGTCTCAGAGGACCCGTAACTGCATATAGACAGCAGTTTTGTTGTTGTTCAGAAATTATCATATACTCACTAAACCCGTAACTGCATATAGACAGCAGTTTTGTTGTTGTTCAGAAATTATCATATACTCACTAAACACTATGATGAAGAATGACCTATACAACTTGGGTGTGGAGACGGGAGAGAAAATCTGGGATAGAGCAAGGAAAGGGGTGACATTATCCAAAAAGAAATGTACTCATTACCTGACTTATATAACTGGAATTCCACTATCACCTTTATAATAATAAAATTAAATTTTTTTTTAAAATGACCATAACCAATTGCTAAGCTCTGTGTAGTATTAAAAAAAAAAAAGAGGGGCTGGGAAGGTGGCTCAGTGGTAGAGTGCTTGCCTGGCATGCCTGAGGCCCTGGGTTCGATTCCTCAGCACCACATAAACAAAAAGAAAAAAGCTGGAAGTGGCACTGTGGCTCAAGTGGTAGAGCGCTAGCCTTGAGCTGAAGAGCTGAGGGA
>NW_012275772.1:0-2719 GCF_000151885.1 Dipodomys ordii
ACAGTTACATAAATAAGGTAGTAAGTACATTTATTGTCAAACTTGGGGTTACAGTTACATAAATAAGGTAGTAAGTACATTTATTGTCAAACTTGTTACCCCTCCCCTCCTTTTTTTCTCCTACTTCCCCCAAGGACACAGATCATTTCCAACATGTTGTCTTGCATATGTTGCTGTTGCATTGGTTGCCTCCTCATCAGTTTCTAACATTGCAAAGTCCTAATACCTCATCTGAAATTAAGCTGTGATTTTATGGTATCTCTTAGAATTACATGTCTTTATTAGCTGCAACTAAAACTTCCTTGAAGTTTTTGAAAACAAGGTAAGGTAAGTGATACACATAAGTTACAAACAATGAAGGAAAAACTGTAAGAGGAAAACCATTACTACATTGCCTTATATTTCATTAAAATAGAGTTTTATTAACTTTTTATAGAGTGAGGAAATACTACTACTTCACCTTAAAGATTAATAATTAAATATGAAGTTATTTTGTACTTCACTTCTACTGTGCTGGCAATTTTTGCACAAATATAAGCAATGAATATTGCTATTGGAATTTAACATATACCTATAACTACGCTACTTAAAATATTTATTGGAAATAGATCTGAGATTTAAAAAAAATACATTTTCAACCCTGGCAAATAATTATGGCATTATAAGCACATTGACTACACACACACACACACATGCATATGTATATGTATACATACACATAGCATATATGTATACACATGTATACACACATATGTATATGTACACATACAACACATACTAGGCATATATATGTGCATACACATATGTGCATACACACATACAGATAAATGCACTTATACGTGTACACGTATACATGTGTACATATAAATATATACATAATACTCATATGTATCTATGTATATAGATATATAGATATGTACACAATACATATATGTGTACACATACACACATATATATATGCATGCATATATACATATGCATGTATTTATACATATATACATATATATCCTTTCCCTAATAAACATGCATTTATAATTCTAAGACAGAAGAAATTTTAATTTATCAAAACTTCTTGTAGATAACAAAGTGATCAGGAAATTTGGAATTATTTCTTATCAGTTAACCATACTGTTGTTCCTTGTTTCTTTTTCTCTTATTTTTTTAAATGAAAAATCCTATCATGAAGATGCAGCAGGAATTTCAAATGTGAATGTCATTAGTCTAAGGCAACATCTTCTCAAAGCAATGACATCATCTCAAATCCTCTCTGACAAATAAACAATCCTATAAAGGATGGTGGCAGTGTTAGTACACATTAGCTTCTTGGGAGGCTTTGCCTAGGTAAAGAAAACTAACAGAGCATATATGTGGTTTTTGGCATTTTCTCAGAGAGATATGCTCAGTCTATTGATGCATTCTCTATCTCCTGCATCTATGTTTGCTTTGTCCTCTATTGCTTTTATTCTTCTTTCTTTTGTTTCACTTAATTTTTTTTTATGATTCAGTTCAATTCTGCCTCTCTGTTGAAGGTTGTGTTAAGTTGAATTCTTCTGTTGTTGGATCAGAGAGCAGTATTAAGAGCAATTTTTTTTTGGCAGGTGGGGAGTGGTCCTAGGAAAACATTGAGCAAGTAGAATAGTGAAAATAGGAATGGACTGAAGCTAAGCAGGGCCCATGAAGAGGAAATTCCCTTTATGGGTAATCTTTTATAAGGGTTTCTAGGAGATTGGAGCGAGTATGCCATAAATTTTTCCTACCTATGTGTGTATTTATTTGAAGCTCCTACTAGTTGAAGCCTGCTGGGTTGTACAGGGGATATGAGTAATTCCTCAGTGCATCTGGACTTTCTAGTCCTGCCGGAGTAGCTCCTGTTTCTTAATGGTAGTCACAGTTTCTTACAAGAGGAAGCATCAGCAGAGAGGGCATTGCTTCCTGAGAAGATGTAGGCAGAGCACTGTGGACATGGGATAAGGCAATCAAGATATTCAATTATTTCAAATACTTTCATGGTTTGGGTTATAGTAATACATGTATGCATGACCACAAACACAGCACTCATCTTTCCTGCTAATAAGGTCAGTACAAAATAGTAACCAAACTTAAAGCATGGCTTTGTTAGTTGTAATAGACTTAGAATCCTGCCTGGAAATATGTCTTGTTTTGGACAATTTGTTTAAACTGTTTGAGCTTTAGATTAACCATCTCTATTTTTTTATAAATCAGCTAATTTACTTTTCAAATGAAAAGTAATATATTTTATTTAACGTTCTCAGGAACTTTTCTTCTACTGGTGTTTTTTTCAGCTCAGTGAGTTTCCTTTCTTTATTTTTTATTTTAAAGATACTGTACAAAGGGGTCACAGTTACATGAGTAAGGTAATGAGTACATTTCCTATTGAGCATTGTTACCCCATCTCTAAAATTTGAATGCACTACTTTCTTTCCATGGTTATTGTGATGATTCTTTAAAAATTATGGAAAGAGAATCCATCTAGTAAATATGGCCATTGTATAAAGCCAGTAGTTACTCTTTCACTTTGCCCCTCAGTAGATGAATGGATCAAGAAAATGTGGTATATATACACAATGGAATTCTATGCCTCCATCAGAAAGAATGACACTGCCCCATTTGTTAGGAAATGGAAAAAGTTGGAAAAAATTATATTAAGTGAAGTAAGCCAGGCCCAAAGAAACATAGGTCCCATGGTTTCCCTTATTTG
>NW_012275773.1:0-2672 GCF_000151885.1 Dipodomys ordii
AAGGCTAGTGCTCTACCACTTGAGCCAGAGCGCCACTTCCGGCTTTTTTCCCCTTGGTTATGTGGTGCTGAGGAATCGAACCCAGGGCCTCATGCACGCAAGGCAAGTGCTCTACCACTGAGCCACCTTCCCAGCCCCTGAACTTCATATTTTAATTAAAATCTAAATAGTACCACGTGGCTGGTGATAACTGAGTTGGACGACACAAATTTTCACATCCTGGTACAGGTTCTTAAGAAAGGACTCAGGTATCATGCAAAAGAAAGCTTAGCCAGGTGTCAGTGGCTCATGACTATGATTCTAGCTACTCAGGAGTCTGAGATCTGAGGATTGTGGTTTGAGGCCAGGGTGGGCAGGAAAGTTAGTGAGACTATTTCCAATCAATCATCACAAAGCTAGAAATAGAGTGTGGCTCAAGTGGTAGAGTGCTAGCCTTGAGCAAAAAAGCCAAAGGACAGCATCTAAGTTCAAGTACCAGTACCAGAACAAAAAATAAAAACAATAACAAAACCCTTAAATTTGTGCCACAGGGACAAACCCCCTTTTTACTTTATATTCCACTAAGAAGAGAGGCTGGAGGTATTGCTCAGGTGGAAGAGCACCAGCCTATGAGCAAAAGTGTCAGACCCTGAGTTCAAGTCCCAAACCTAGAGGGAGGGAGCTAGAAGAACCTTCACTCCACTAACAGGAAAACGGGAAAACGGGCTAGGCCTAGAGCTTACCTGGTGTCAAAGAAATTGAGATAGGAAAATTAGGAAGCTGAAAACACACATGCGTCTTCTTTCCCCCAAAGAGGAAAAAGGACAGTAGAATAAGTCCCCCCCTCCCTCTTTTTGGGCTAGTCCTGGGGCTTAAACTCAAGGAATGGGCACTATTCCTGAGTGTTTTTGCTCAAGGCTAATGCTCTACTACTTCGAGCCACAGTGCCATTTCTGGCTTTTTTGGCAGTTAATTGGAGATAAGAGTCTCACAAACTTTCCTGCCCAGCTGGCTTTGAACTGTGATCCTCAGATCTCAACCTCCTGAGTAGCTAGGATTACAGGAGTGAGTCACTGATGCCTGGCAAGGCTTTGTCTTTTAAGTGACAGTTTCTACCTGTGCTGTTCTCCCTATCTTTATGAACAAAATGCATCTCCAACTTATTGACAGGCCTAGACACATATAAAGCAAAGTTCTCCCCAGGCAGCCAGTAGAAGCCAAATGCTGCTACGTGTAAAGTACAAAAGATCAGGAATTTGTATTTCCAGGCTGACACTCACTGATGAGAATGTCTAGTTAAGAGATAAGAAATATGAAGCTTCACTTGTATAAATACATTGCTCTTTTACATGAAAATACTATGGTGACATTTAGTATCTTCAGAATGTCATTTCTTTGACTAGGCACTTTCTATCATTGCTACGCTGAATGCAAGATTTCCTCCAAGGAAGGAGGGATGTGGCACTGATTCTGTCTGGCATCCAGTGGGGTAAAAACAAATGGCTGGCTCCCCCTGGGTGAAAGCAGGAGCTGAAATAGGACAAACAGCTTTTCTTAGCATGTGGGACAGTTACTCCATAGGCTCAGAGGGTGAGGACAGACAGACCCCAAGGGTTCCAAATTCAGCCTCCAATAGCAGCTTTCCAGAGAAAACCACCTGTACTGGCTCCCTGGCAAGTTGCCATAGTGGAACAGAAAGTGCTTCTTAATGGGGCTGGAAAGGTGGCTCAATGGTAGAGTGCTTGCCTTGCATGCATGAGGCCTTGGGTTGGATTCCTCAGAACCACATAAGCAGAAGTGGCGCTGTAGCTCAAATAGCCTTGAGCTGAAGAGCTGAGGGACAGCGCCCAGGCCCAGAGTTCAGGTCCCATGACCGACAAAAAAAAAAAAAAGTACTTCTTAATATTCTGAAATGCCTAGTGGTGTGCATTTGAAGGAGGAAGAAAAGCAGATGGGGAACACAAGCACTTAACCAGCAACCTGAGAAAGCAGCTAAGCCCAGGCCTGACAGGCAGGGATGAGATCTTGCACAGCCACCTCCCTGGGACAACATAGTTCTAGCTCCATCATCTGCTACAATATGATTTGGCCAAAGTTACTTCGGCCATCCTAGCAAGTCATTACTTGCTCTGTTTAAATCCTAGCTCTGCCCCTTATCAGAGATTTGAACCCTTGACTGGATCCAAATTACACAACCACTCTACATTCTCTTACTGGGAAAGCACAAATAATACTTATTTGCCTTGTTGTCTGGGAGGCCTAAAGCAGCCCCTATGAAAGTGCCAGGCCAGTGATCCAGCAGCATGCATTTACCAGATGAGGATCATCTCCAAGGCAGCTGCAGGCAGAGCCAGAGGCAGGGGTTGGGGGAGTGGGAGGGGCTCTGTCAATCTTGGGAAGGCACTCAAGGGCTTTACCTTCTCCTGTGATTCCCTCGCTCTCTTTGGTCCTTGGTGGTTTCTTCCATTGATCACATCACCTCTGACTTCAAAATCATGCTGAAAGAAACCAAATGCAAACCACTGGATTAGAGAAAGAGAAGCTCTCCTTCTGTGGAAGCAAAGTAGACACTTGTATTTCAGACATTCAGAATCACCAGGTTTGATTAAAAAAAAAAAAAAGCGGGCTGGGAAGGTGGCTCAGTGGTAGAGCACTTGCCTTGCATGCTCGAGGCCCTGGGTTCGATTCCTCAG
>NW_012275774.1:0-1869 GCF_000151885.1 Dipodomys ordii
ACACACACACACACACACACACACACACACACACACACACACACGGCCAACCTGAACAATCAGTTCTTTTATACTTTATCTTTCCTTCTTTCTCTCTCTCTTCCTTTCTCCTCCTTCCTCGATTCTTTCTATCTCTCCCTTCTTTTCTTTCTTTCTTTTCCTTACTTCCTTCCTCTTCTTTCTTTCTTCCTTTTCTTCCTTTCTTTCCCTGCTTTCCTGCCTTCCTGCCTTTCTTCTTTCTTTCTGATTTACTAATGTTTCCTCCAGATTTCAGTGTATATATTGAATTCTCAGACTCACAGTCTTAGGATTATATTTCAAACTCATCACATTACAAGCAAAGAAAATGAAGGAATGCATCCTTTTGTGTTAAGAAATAAATCCTTAAAAATTATCTTTAAGTAGTTGTACAAAAGGAGTTACCATTTAGCAAAACAGTTTATGTATACAACATATCTTGATCAATGTCCTCACCCTTTCCTTCTGTTAGTATTATGTTCACCTTTGGTCCTCAGCTCCACCCACACCTGGGCCCCACCCATTCCTGGAGTTCCCTCCATACATCTAGCCCCTCCCTCTCTCTGCCCAGACCCACCTGAACTCCCATCTACCTCGCTTCCTATCCCCCAGGCCCTCCGGCTACCTGGATGGGGACGGAGGCCATGTGCTCCCTCTTGGGGGAAATATGGCTCCTCTAATAAACCTTGTAATAATCTTTCTCCCGTGCCTGCCTGCCTCTGCGTGGTCCCCTGGTATGGATGTGTGGGATCCTCCTCTTTCACCTTCATTCTTCTTACTTTTGTAAGATATACATTAGATTCTATGTCCAAACCAGCCATGTACATTAACATGTGTGAATGTCCTGAGAGTTTAAAGAGTCCTACCTGGAAAAAAAAATATATACACACACACCGCACCCATATAGCAAGACTTAAAAGAGAATTTTGAGAATTTTCATTCTCCCTAAAAAAATTGCTGATACCCACGAATTACTGAAAATTATTTTTTGCAACAGAAAAGATAGGTAAGATATAAGGTCACTCTTCATCTTCAGCATTGAAAACAATTGTCACATCTTCCCAAATCTACATAAGTGACACAATATCATTGTTATCATCACTACTACCATCAGCAGCAGCATCATGACCAGAATTTATTGCACACATAATGTGCCAGGCACTGGGGGCTCAATAACGGTTTCACAGACATGATCTTGGAAAGAACAAAGAAAGGCAGACTCATTTTGCAGAGTTTAGGATAAATATTTTGTTCCTCTTCCTGTTGTTTTTGGTGCAGGTCCTGAGGCTTGAACTCAGGGACTAGGTTCTATCCTTGAGCTTTTTGTGCTCAATGCTAGTGCTCTACCCTTTGAGCCACACCTTCACTTTTAGCTCTTTTTTTGTAGTTAATTGAAGATAAGATCTCAGGGACTTCCTGCCCAGGCAGGCTTTGAATAGCATCCTCAGATATTAGCCTCTTGAGTAGCTAGGATAACAGGCATGACCTGTAATCCACCAGCTCCTAGCCAGAAAATTGTTTTAAGAAAAGAAAGGGAAAACAACAAGGAACTAAGTGAAATCAGGTATTACAAAAATTTAGAGAAGAAAAGCTGTCAGGGTGGATCAGTGATATAGTCCTTACCTGACACATGTGAGACCTTGGGCTATATTCTCTGTACTGTGTGTATACATATATTCCCTGTACTGTGTGTGTATACATATATTCCCTGTACTGTGTGTATACATATACCCTGTACTTTGTGTGTATACATATATTCCCTGTACTTTGTGTGTATACATTTATTCCCTGTACTTTGTGTGTATACATATATTCCCTGTACTTTGTGTGTATACATATATTCCCTGTACT
>NW_012275775.1:0-2260 GCF_000151885.1 Dipodomys ordii
GCATGCAAGGCAAGCGCTCTACCACTGAGCCACCTTCCCAGCCCTTTAACATGCCTTTATTTGTAATATTTTATGTTTACACATGCATGTATATTTGTATGCCATAACTTTATGTAACATGTGTAATCTAAGTGCTGTCATGGGTGAATGTATAAAGAACATGTGGTACCTATATTCAGTAAAGTAGCATTCAGCCTTTCAGAAGCAAGAAATCTTGTCCTTTACAAAACAGAAGATATTGTGCTGAGTGAAATTAGCCAGGCGGAGGAAAATCCATAGCGCATGATCCTCTGGGATGTAGGATCATCTAAAGGAGGTGAGCTCGAGGCAATAGTAAATGGAGGTTGCTGGAGGCCCTGTGCTGTGAGAAAGCTGGCCAAGTCACAAAATGGCAGGCGTGGCCAAGTTGCTCCTTGGTGCATCTGGTGGATACAGAGAGAATGGCACCGAGTGGGAGGAATCAGGTGTGACACTCGCTGCCTTGTTTGGTCTGGATGTTGTCCCCTCCCCCACCGGTCCCCCCTAACCTCCATCCTGTCTCAGCCCAGCCCTGGGCTTCACCATTTCACCAGAGTCAGCAGTTCTGAGTGTGAAGCCCGGGCTTCATCGCAGGTCTTCCGTCCACACAGCCCAGGCTCAGTGGCCTCTTGCCCTGTAGCCAGCGAGCGGTCCTCTCCCCCCCGTCAGCGCGGAGCTCTGGGTGGCCGCTGCTGATCCACAGGATTCGGCAGGAAACACAAGACCTGTTTGTTTTGCTGGATATAAATTTAAACTTTCTTTGGCTGTTTTTTTTTGTTGTTGTTGTTTGTTTTGCTTTTTGTTTGGCTTCGTTTCTAAATTGACCAGCAGACCAGGGCCCACGGGGTAAAATGGAAATTCCATGCTCTTTGAAGTTCTTCCAACTTTTGTAGGAAGGGACAGGAGAGGCAGACGCCATGTCCAGTAAAAAGACGCCATGTCCAGTAACGCCTGCTGCACGTTTTGTGGAAACACTAGGGAGCTGGCTTAACAAATGAACCCCCCCCCCCCGCTTCTCCTTCCTCTGAGCTGCGTAAAACCTCAGCTTCATTGAGTCACCGTCCTCCCTTGCTGCCTGAAGTCTAATCCGTCATAGACCTCCGGAGCACATAGAAACTGCTGGCTGCAAACTACTCGCTTCCTTGTATTAATGACTTGTCCTGACCGAGACCTGCAGTCCCTGCCCCTAATGAGGTGCTTGGTGATCCAGTGACATATTGATTGCTGCCAGGGGAGTCTTGGCTTGGGCTGGGCGGGGAACATCTCCCTGCAGGGCAAGTAAATCTTAGGGCCGCAGGGATTTACTGTCAGTAAGTTTCTTTGGTGAGCAGGGACCAGGCAGGCCCAAACTCTCTTCCTGACTTCCGGATGCAATGCCAAGCAGGACAAAGGTCTCTGTCTGGTGAACAGAACTTGAATCTTGCCATTGAGGAGAATTGGGCTGCCTGGTGAAGGAGCCTGGCTCTTTGGGGGCACTCAGCATAGTTGGTTCATTAATTGAAATAATGGTCTAATGTTGAGCCTGTTGATATCCTAGTTTGAAAGAACATCTCCCAGGGTAGCTGCGGTTAAATTCTCTGTGTCACCTCAAGTTTATTCTGGAAGAAAGCACAGGAGATTTTGATGAACATTTTCGCTGGTCTTTTAGCTGGATCAGCCTCTTAATCAGAACAAAGGCACTGCATTTGCTATTATCTGAAGGCTCCTTTGGAAGTGTCCTCAAGAGATCAGTGGCTGCGTTTTCTTATTTATTTGGTCTGTGATTTCAGCCTTGAAAAAATTGATAGACTATTTTAGCAGCAAATAGGAGAAACTGCTTAGCATACAAATGTTGCTTCCTATCATGGAAATGTCCCTTATTTTATCCTTTACTTGAAAATGTTGAAAGGGAGGTGGGTTCTGGTGGCTCACACCTCTAATCCTAACTACTTACATCTGGAAGATTGTGGTCTGAAGAAAAGCCTGTGAGATTCCATCATCAAAATAACCAGCAAAAAGCTGAGCTGGAGACGTGAGTCAAGCATCAAAGTGAGCAAGAGGTCCTGAGTTAAAGGGTTCAAATAGTTAAAGGGTTTGATGAGTTTCAAATTTGCTGGTGTTTATATAAACAGGCATTTTTTTTTGTTTTGTTTTTTTTGGGTCCAGTCGTGGGGCCTGTACTCTGGGCCTGGGCGCTGTCCCTCAGCTCTTCAGCTCAAGGCTAGCGCTCTACCACTTGAGCCACAGCGCCACTTCCGGCTTT
>NW_012275776.1:0-1529 GCF_000151885.1 Dipodomys ordii
ACATTGCCCCATTTGTTAGGAAATGGAAAGACTTGGACAAAATTATATTAAGTGAAGTAAGCCAGACACAAAGAAACATAGGTCCCATAGTTTCTCTTATTTGCAATAACTAGTATATATCTGAGACAAGAAGAAATGGTCAGATAAGTTGATATTAGGAGAAATGTACCCCAAGATAAGGATTCAAATGTGTTTTTTTCTCCTGATTGTTTCTAACATATTCATAAGATATCTTTGTTGCTTTGTTTGTCCCTCCCCCATGGTATAACCCATGTTATTACTGTATATGATGTTGGTATAATTTGTGGAGGGGAAGGAAAAATAAATTGTTTAAATAGGGATACAGGTGGACCCATTGCAACAATGAGATGTACAAATCATTAAGTCGAAAAACAAACTTTACAACTTTGGTGTGGGGGGCCAGGTGTTGGGGGGAGATGGGAAGGGATTGGATGTGGAAACAAAGGAAGAAGCAACAATGCTTGATAAGAAATGTACTCATTACCTTGACCATGTAATTGTTACCCATCTGGATGGTATTTTCACAAAAGAAAGAAAGAAGTGAGGGAGGGAGGGAAGGAAGGAAGGAAGGAAGGAGGAAAGGAAAGGAAGGAAGGGAGAGAAAGAGAGAGAGAAAGAAAGAGAGAGAAAGAGAAAGAGAAGGAAAGAAAGAAAGAAAGGAAGGAAGGAAGAAAGGAAGGAAGGAAGAAAGGAAGGAAGGAAGGAAGAAAGGAAGGAAGGAAGGAAGGAAGGAAGAAAGAAAGACTATGTGACCCACAAAGTGCTGTGTTCTAAAATACTTAGTTTACACAAACACTTTCATCAAATTATCAAGATATAAAATTACTGTACAAATATCAGTAGCACTTCTATATACCAATAAAATGTGTTGAGAAATAAAACAGAAGAAAAAATATAATTCTTTAGAAAAAAAACCTAAATAAGAAGTTAAAAACCTATTCAATCAAAAGCATAAAACACAGGAGAAAGAGATTCAAGTAGACACTAAAAGATGTAAAGATCTCTCATGTTTGTGAATTGGCAGCAGTACTATTGCAAAAATGGCCATGCAACTAAAAGCAATCTGCAGGTTCAATGTGATTCCAGTCAAAATTTCAATGACACTCTTCATAAAAATAGAAAAAAAATCAAAAGTTCATAGGAATCAAAAGGCAAATACTAAGAAAAGTATCACAATATCTGACTATATTATACTACAGTGCCATTGTAACAAAATCAGCATGACACAAGCACAAAACAGAAATGTGGAAAGGTGGAACAGAGACTCAGAAATTAACACATATAACTTCAATCATCTGATTTTTTAACAAAGAAACCAAAAACATACATTTAGAGAAATTCTCTTTAACAAATGGTATTGACATTCTTTCCGATGGAGGCATAGAATTGTGTATATATACCACATTTCCTTGATCCATTCATCTACTGAGGGGCATCTGGGTTGGTTCCATATCTTAGCTATGGTAAATAATGCTGCAATAAACATAGTTGTGCTGGTAGCTTTAGTG
>NW_012275777.1:0-2740 GCF_000151885.1 Dipodomys ordii
TCGGGGCTCCCGGCGCCGCCGGGCCGGGCTGCGGCCGCCCGGGGTGGCGTCTCAGCTTGGTGGAGCCCGGGGGCTTCGCGGGAATGGGGTGGGGTCTGCCCTCGCCCATCCCCCGGAGCCCACCGCGCCCTCGCCGTCTACTCCCCCCACCCCCCCGACCCTTGGTGGAGGGAGGGGAGCGGGTTTCGGGTGTGTTGCCCGGCGAAGCGAGTCGTGGGCGCCCGGGGCCGCCCGGCCCTCCCCGCCCTGTGGCAATCTCCGCTGAGATAGCTTTTAGGGATAGAGGAAAAGTAGTTGAACTCCCCGCCCCCCCTCCCCGCGACGCCGGAGGCCGCCGGCCCGAGGATTTTCCCCAGCCCCTCCGTATCCATTGTTTTGCACCATCCCCTCCCCCATGCCTAGGTGGAAGAATAATGACTCGAGAGCATTAATTCGCCCTCCTTTGCCTTTCTTCTCTCCCGTCTCCTCTCTTCTCTCTTCTCTTCTCTTCTCCTCGAGCAGAGGGTTTTTATTAACTGTGAAAGGATGGGTTTCCAAACAGGTGGAATCTTACCGATTCCAGAATTGGCAACACGCAAAAAAACCCCAAAACACCCCACATTCTTTTTTTTTTTTTTTTGCCTAGATTCTCAAATCAGCCCTCACTTAGCGATGTGATTCTCTTCACCGTTCGTTCGTGTCACCACGGGGGTGATGGGAATAAAAGAGGAAGGGCTGTTTTGCAACCACCCCTCCCTCCCCCCCCCCCATATTTTCAGTCTCTGGGGATGCTGAAGCAAAATGAGGTTGCAGATGTGGACGGCACGGTACTTCTCTTCAGCGTGATAACTACCAGTAGTCTCTTAAACTAAAACCCGTGTGATCTTGTACGCACTTCGTAGATCCACGCAGAGATGACTATCAAAACTTTTTGCTGTTTTTCGGAATCTTTGGGTATTCTTGGGTAACCAAGTATTTTTTTTTAAATCATCAACATTGAAAAATAAAAGTCAGTTTGTTAGTGTACTAATTTTTATCCTAATCCCCCCAATTCCTTGGCCCTGAGGTTTATTACTGTGTATTGAAGATATTTAGCTATTACTTGTAATATGTAACATTAAATTGATTTACATGTACAATTTGGAGTATATCAAGTTTTGATAGCTTTCTGTGTGACAGTGACCTTTAGGGATAAAGCACCTAATGACACAGGGGGCTGACACCGAATGTGATGAATTTTTTATACTTCTTTAGACATAAAGTAAACTGTAGAAATTTTATATTATTATGACTATGCATTTGAAAAACAGATCGGAGACAAAAACGTTTTTGTCTCAAGTTTGTAACTTACAGACTGCTTAAATGTAATGCATGCTAATATATAAAGTTATACAAATGAAATCTCAGTTTTGAGTTATGGACATAGCCTATCTCTATTGATTATTATTACATTTTCCCAAGGTGCTTTTTCAGTATTTGAAGAAACTACATCTGTCTCAGTTGGCATGTTTTTGAGCTCGTTGTTTTCTCTTATTAGAAATTGTAATGGACTAGAATGATATTGAGATATATTAATTGCAGTTGGATTATTATTAGTAGTTTTTTAAGCTACCATATTCATAAAATTGATCAGATGTGTTTTTTGGTCATTGTAAGATCATCAATTTTTGAATTAAAAGCCATTGAGAAGTTTGAAGCATTTTCATACTTCAGTAGGAGCACCAAAATTATACATTTTGTTGTACATGGTGGAATTATAGGCTTTTAAAATATTACTGTTCTGTGACTTGGGACAGAACAGAATATTTTGTCTGAAGACAAAATAGAATTTTTCATTTGACACTGAAAGATGGCGTCTGTTCCTCCTTCCCCCCACTTAACCATATGGATTGTGGTGGGGGAGAGAGTGTAGATAAGATTCTAATGCATGTATAACAAGTTGTATTTATAGTTTTGGAATCTATAGTTTTGAAATTTATAGTTTTGGAATATCAATATTTGTGAAATTTTAAGTTTCTAGAAAACTTGTGTTTTTTGTTTCTGTTCTCAGTACTGAGATTTGAACTTAACACCTTGCACTTACTTAGTTTGCTTGCTCAGCTGGTACTTTACCACTTGAACCATACCTCCATCCTGGCTTTTTGTTGGTTATTTTAGACATGGATTCTAGGAGTTTTCTCTGCTCAGGCTTATTTCAGAACCTTGATCCTCTGGATCCAGACTTCTAAGTAGCTAAGACCACAGGCATGAGCTATTGTTACCTGGCTGGAAATTTATATTCTTTTAAACTGTTTAAAGAATGTTTAGATTTTTTTTTTAGTAAAAAAATATTTAAATATAAAACCCTTTTTTATCTTATGATAGAAATACTCTGTTGGATGAAAAGGTACTTATTTTTGAGAGTGAAGAGTAAATGTGCTGCTTATGTGTCCATGTGTGGAGAAAAAAGATTTCTGCTTATAACAAGACAAAAAAATTCTCAAAAAAGCTAAGTCACGACTCATGTGATGAATTATGGGATTTATAGGTTGAATTTAGTGTAAGAGTTCTGAAACTTTTCAATAAAAATATTAGGAAATTGATATAAAATCCTTTGGCACTAATAAGACTGGTAAAGAATTGAAAAATATTTTGTTGTACATGAATTGCATAGACAGGCTATAATTCAGCAGTTGAGTGATACATTAAGTACTTTATATGAATTGAGTCCTGCAAATATTAGGTTGGTAGATATTTGTTATTTATTTATTTTTTTTTTTTT
>NW_012275778.1:0-1343 GCF_000151885.1 Dipodomys ordii
CTTAGAAATTATGTAATTACTTAATCACAATCAAAAAAAAAAAGAACTTCGGGGAAGGGAGGGAGGGAGGGGATGGTAGGGGGAAAACAATGGAGGGGGTAACAATGTTCAAGAGGAAGTGTACTCATTACCTCACTCATGTAACTGTAACCCTCTGTATAGTATCTTTACAATAAAAAATAAAAAATGGGCTATGTTTTATTAAAGGTACTATGCTTTACTGATATTTTAATGTTTTACAATTAAGAATTCTGAATATATTTAGAAGTAGATCCTGTGATAGAATGAATCCCTAGGTATCTATCTTGTAGTGACAACCTTAAACCCATACCAGTTCTTTCCTATCCACACCTCTACTCACCCCATCATACTGAAACTATTTGGAAGCAAATGTAAAATAACAGATGGTTTCACATATAAACATTTCAGGGTAAATCTTCAAAAGACAATGACTTGTCTTTAAAACTAATACAATATCATTGTCACACCTAAAAGTAATTCCATAATAATAGAGACTTCGGGACTAGGGAAGTAACTCATTGGTAGAGAGCTTACCCAGGGTGCACAAGGTCCCGGGTTTAATCCCAAACATGCCAAAATGAACAAAAATTCCTAAAGTCAACTCTTTCAATATCTCACAATTAGGTGTTTTCCACAGGGCTTAACTTAATCAGGGTGCAAATAAAGGCAGATGTGATGTCTCTGTAATAATTTAAGTCTCTTCATATTCCACTTTGACCTCTTTTTTCACTTTCTATAGATTAAAGAAATGTGTTTTCCTGTCCTATGGAATTTCTGAGGTTAAGGGTGCAGTTCTGTGGCACAATTCTTACACAGAATCCAAAAACAGCACTAAAATATTTTTTCTCACACTGATTTTTTATTGCATCTCCTTTGTGTATTCTGCCATGCTTTTCTATTTTCTGGATTCCCTACAAATTAGTAGTTGGGCTTAGAAGTTTGATTACATTAAGATTGAATGCTCTCTGCAAATTTTTTTTTGTCAAAATCAAAGTGATCTCTGTTACTTCCAACTGTTTATAAATTTTTTTTCTATAATTCATTCAAGAAGATACCAAGGGACTGGGAAGGTGGCTAAGTGGTAGAGCGCTTGCCTTGCATGCACGAGGCCCTGGGTTCAATTCCTCAGCACCACATAAGCAAAAAGAAAAAAAGCCGGAAGTGGCACTGTGGTTCAAGTGGTAGAGCACTAGCCTTGAGCTGAAGAGCTGAGGGACAGCGCCCAGGCCCAGAGTTCAGGCCCCATGACCGGACCCAAAAAAAAAAAAAAGATACTGGGTAAAATATTAAAAATTTGACATTATAAACTAAATATAGAGCTG
>NW_012275779.1:0-1433 GCF_000151885.1 Dipodomys ordii
ATTAGGAAAGCTCTTGGAATGCCAGGCTAGAGAGGGAAAATGTTCTCTCTCCCTATCTCAAAACACATGTCACAGACTCCTGGAAGCTGAGGAAGTAACTCTTCTGCTTGCTTAAGCATAGATGAACAGCTAGTCAAGCATTTTCCTGAGATTGGAGAAGTGGTTTGAGCTTGCTCTAAAATAGTTTAGATAATAATATGGATCGCTTACTGGAGCTTGATTGATGGCCTGGGGAGATGGAGGCATTGCAGATGCTCGATGGGCTTTCCTGGCTGAACCCACTGCTGTTCAGACTCATCTTTGGAAGGTCGCAGCGGCGCTAAAACCCATGATGCTATCAAATGGATCATTTTCAGGGACGGCGAACTCTGCGTCCACTTATAATTTCACTTGGTATAAATCTTATAATGTAACTGCTTGTGTACCCCTGCCTTACGTATTTTTGGTGGGAAACTTTACATTTTCTCCTACTATTTCTTGTTTCAATTGTTGCCTGTATTCTTGTGTTAATTCCTCTCTTAATTTTAATGACAGTGATAATATTATGATTTTACAACAAAGAACTTATATTTGGCTACCTGTTAAATTAGGAAGAGAATGGTCCCAAAATCCTTTGGATAGTGTTGTTATTAAATTTTTTACCAAACTACTAAAACGTACAAAACGTATGATTGGAGCCATTGTGGCTGTGATTTTAAGTTTAATTGCTATTACCACTGTTGCTGGTGTCTGAAATTGCCCTGCACACTACCTTACAAACTAAACACTTTGTGGAAAAATGACACTGGGATTCACATGAATTGTGGGTCTCACAGGTAGAAATTGATGCTTGATTACAAACACAGATTAATGTTCTTAGACAGTGGGATGGTTAGGAAAAAAGTTATTGGTTGTGGAAAAACAGTTATTGTTAAAATGTGATTAAAATTCGACTACCTTTTACATTACTAATGTAAAATATAATAAATCTCTACATGATTGGAATATAATACAACAGTATTTATCTGGAAATTCTACTGCTGCTCAATTGATTGCTCAGTTACAATTTAATGTACATTATATTTTTGGTAAACAATTTGCAAATGATGATGCTTCTAATATTGCTGATACATTTATTAAACAGTTGGAAGTGTTGGATCAGAAAGGACTATTACAAAGCATTTCACATACTGCTAGTGGTATGAGAATTATGATTGTTATTATTCTGTTTACACTTGTGCTGTTATATTTGATTTTTATGAAACCAATGCAAGCTTCTATGATAACCCTGTGGAAAGCTTTACTTTTAAAACAAAAGAAAAAAGAAGGAAATTGTGAAGACTCGGGGTCTATGTTGAGGGGGCAGAATGATGCAGGCTCCAGCCTCAGGATTATCTGAGGACTGTGTTTTGGGATTAGGAAAGCTCTTGGAATGCCAGGCTAGAGAGGGAAAA
>NW_012275780.1:0-3107 GCF_000151885.1 Dipodomys ordii
CCATGTAATTGTAACCCCTCTGTACAGTATGTTCACAAAAAAATTAAATTAAATTAAAAAAAAAGGAAGCCCAGTCTTCAGAGATGTTTGAAAAGAAGATTGCACTTCTTCAAATGCCCACTAGATGTCCCCAGAGAGGCTGGATAAAAACTAAGATCAAAGTGGTATACTCAAGTTATTTTAAAAGTAATGTCATCTATTCCTATGTGCAAATAAGTACCTGTACATTGAATTGAGTAGGCCAAGACTCTAAACTAAAAAATGCTCCACTCATGCCATACAAGGAAATCCACACCACCTTTAATACCAAAACTACCAATCTCTGTGTCAATAGTTTTGAACTCATAAAATGTCACGGTATTTTTTAAAAAATGCTAAATTCTTACTAAATTTTGCCATGCTGTACTTTTGCATTTTTGTTGTTATTAAAAAGGTGATGCAGAGAAGAGTAACAATTACATAAGTTGGGTAATGAGTACATTTCTTTCTGTATGTTAAAATCATTATCTCATCTATGCATACTTGAAAAATAATTGCACATATATTTGATGTACATTTATTCACACAAAACTACTAGCTAAACATTCTGGCTTGCTTATAAGGCAAACCAGGGATGGAAGTACCCAGGAACAGATCCCTGGATCAGAACATTTGCTCAAAGTCTTCTTTCTGTTTCTAAATATAGCATCAAAAAGTAGTTGGTTTGCCCAAAGGTTATTTGGCATGGTTGTGGTAGTCACAAGAGACTCAAGTGACTCAGTTAAGTTCATATGACTGATTACAATGCTATGTACCAGCACACCTACAGAGAGGCACACAAGTGTGTATCAAAAGACCGTGTTCCTCCCCCCGCCCCACCTCCCCACCCGTACCATATATGTTTTCATCCTTCATTTCAAGCTCAGAGCTCTCTCACCAGGACAGGCTGTGGGAATGAGAGTTTCTCTTCCCCCAAGGCAGGTTATATACTCAAATCCAGCTCTACCTTTATGTCGTGGATCTGGTCATAGAGAAATTCTCAGGCTTTGAGCTGAGAATGGTGGTATATATGCCTATAATCCCAGCTAGTCCAGAGATAGAGTTCGTGAGATCCCCATTCTCTCCTCCCTCTCCTGATTCTCACTCTCTCCCATTCCTTTTCTTCTCTCTGTCTTCTTTCTGGCTACCATGAGGTGAGCAGCCTCTGCCATGGCTTCTGCTGCCATGATCATTCTACCTCATCTCAAGCCAAAGTAATGGGTCTAGCTGATCTTGGACTCAAACTTCTGAAACCATGAGTCAAAATAAGGATTTCTTCTTTCAACTTGTTCATATTAGGTATTTTGTCACACAAGAGAAAAGCTTACACAAGAATGCCTTCTACAGTAGCCAAGTGTGATAGTGTCTTCCTGTAATCAAGCATTCATGAGACACAGCAGCTGGGCACCATGGCTCATACCTATAATCCTAGACTAAGATTAAGAAGATCATGATTAAAGGCAGCCAGGATAAAAGTTTAATGAGACCTCCATTTCAACCAATAAGCCTACTGTGGTAAAAAACAGATATAGAGATTTAGCTATATAGATATAATAACAGATGTTACGTATTAGTACTGTTTTATACTGTTATTGTTACTTATTATGTTATTATATATAATACACATATGTTACTTAACATCTGGGATTTCATCTCATTTTCTGTAATCAGGAGATAAGGTTATGTAAGGCCAACTTTATGGGATGTTGAGAATTAAACACAATCACAGACAAACACTTAAGAAGACTTTCAAGGTACAAGAAACTTCAAAAGGTATTAATAAAAAGCCAAGTGCTAGTGGCTCATGCCTACGATCTTAACTACTAAGGAGGCTGAGATCTTAGGATAGTGGTTCAAGGCCAACCCAAACAGGAAAATATATGAAACTCTTATCTCCAATTAACCACCAAAAAAAAACCAAACCAAAACCAAAACAAACGAACAAACAAAAAACCAGAAGTGGAGCTGTGGCTCAAAGTGGTAGAGCACTAGCCTTGAGCAGAAAAGCTCAGGGACAGCACCCATGCCCTGAGTTCAAGCCTCACAACCAACAACAACAACAAGAAAAAACATCAATAAAACAGTCTAATTCCATTTTGTATTAAATCACTCTCTAGCACATAACCGTGTGTACATTTTAACCTCTCTGGGCTTCATTTCCTTCTCTGTCATGTGAAAATAGTAGAATGCTATCCATTCACTGGGGTTGTAGCAACGATTAAGATTTTAAAAATGCTTTGATGTCAGGTGCCTGTAATCTTAGCTACTCAAGAGGCTGAAATCTGAGGATTGCTGTTCAAAATCCACCCAAGTAGGAAAGCCCATAAACCAGAAGTGGGACTGTGGCTCAAATGGTAGAACAATAGCCTTGAGTAACAAAAAGCTTAGGGACAGCACCCAAGTCTTGAATTCAAACCCCAGGACCAACATCAACGAAAGCTTGGAAATATAAATGTTCATTTAATAAAATGTTTAAATATAGTTAAAAATATTATTCCTTCCCTGCCAAAAATAGAACAGAAATGCACAGATAGGTCTGGTAGTCTGCTGACAGAGGTCATATCTTTTCTATCCAGCCACAAAGTTCCATGACTGCCTATCTCTATACAATAAAGTCACTAAAAAAACCCAAAAGGATCAGGTGCTGGTGGTTCACACCTGTAATCCTAACTACTCAGAAGACTGAGATCTGAGGATGGTGGTTTGAAGTCAGCCCTGACAGGAGAGTCTGTGAGACACATCTCCCGTTAACCACAAAAAAAGCCTGTAGTATAACTGTGGTTCAAGTGGTAGAGTGCTAGCCTTGATTACAAAGCTCAGTAACAGCACTCAGGCCCAGAGTTCAAGCTCCAGGAACTAAGTCAGCCACACACTGGAAGCTCACAAATCCTAATTCCTGTACTTCTCCACTATGTGGTCTCTTCATTTGAGATTATCTGCAGCCTTTAAAATGCCTGGCATGCTAAGATGCTGAGCATATAGTGCTCCGTCTTAATTTCCAGAGCCATTCTAGCAAATTCCTCAAACCTGAGAAAGGATCATGAAAACCCCAACTTCTTTTTTTTTTAATTTTAAATTTTATTTTATTT
>NW_012275781.1:0-1538 GCF_000151885.1 Dipodomys ordii
CAGCCCAGGCAGGAAAGTCCATGACACTCTTTTCTCTAACTAACCACCAAAAAAGCCAGAAGAGGAGCTATGGCTCAAATAAGAGAACATTAGCCTTGAGCACAAAAGCTCAGGAACAGTGCCTAGGCTCTGAGCTCAAGCCCTAGAACTGACACAAAAACAAAAAGTATATTCCAGCCTGGCATGGTGTTAGCAGCTCATACTTGTAACCCTAAATACTAAGGAGGTTGAGATTTAAAGATTGTGGTTCAAAGCCAGCATGGTCAGGAAAGTCTGTTACACTATTATTTCCAATTAACCACCAAAAAGCTAAAAGTGGAGCTGTGCCTCAAATGGTAGAACAGCCTTGAGCAAAAAAGCTCATGGATAGCGCCTAGGCTCTGAGTTCAATATCCAGGACAAGCACAACAAAAAAACAAACAAAGAAATGCTGATGGCACATACTAGTCACTCACTCCAGCTACATGGGAAGCATAAATAAGAGGATCATGGTAGGCTGACCCAGAAAATATGAGACTCTATCCAAAAAATAACTAACGCAAAAATCCGAGGTGTAGCTCAAATGGTAGAGCACTTGCCAGGCAAACCCAAGACCTTAGTTGAATCCCATTACCAGAGAGAGAGAGAGAGAGAGAGATTTCAACATTCTTAAAAGATAACTTCAAAAATTTTATACACAAATAAAACTTACACAAAAGCCTAAAAAATATATACACTGAAACATACAAGTAAGAAAACATATGTTCTTTAAGAAATAATTATCGGCCAAGTGAGGGTGGCTTGTAACAGTAAACCTAGGTACTCAGAAGTGGAACTGTGGCTCAAAGTGGCAGAGTGCTAGCCTTGAGCAAAAGAGCTCAGAGACAGTGCCTAGGCCCTGAGTTCAAGCCCCACAACCAGGAAAGAAAGAAAGAAAGAAAGAAAGAAAGAAAGAAAGAAAGAAAGAAAGAAAGAAAGAAAGAAAGAAAGAAAGAAAGAAAGAAAGAAAGAAAGAAAGAAGAAAGAAAGAAAGGAAGGAAGGAAGAGAAAGAAAGGAAGAAAGAAGGAAAGAAAGAAAGAAGGAAGGAAAGAGAAAGAAAGGAAGGAAGGAAGGAAGGAAGGAAGGAAGGGAGGGAAGGAAAGGAAGAAAGAAAGAAAGAAAGAAAAGGGGGGAGGGAGAAATATAAGAAACACACCACACCTGGAATCTCAATACTCTGGAGAAGGAAGCAGGTTTACTAGTTTAAGACCAGTCTGGAACCCAATGTCAAAAAAGAAAGAAAAGAAAAAGTTATATACAATACATGTAATGCAGTGTTAACTAGCACTTAAAAAAAGAAAGAAGGAAGGAAGAAGAAGAAGAAGAAGAGGAGGAGGAGGAGGAGGAGGAGGAGGAAGAAAGAAAGAAAGAAAGAAAGAAAGAAAGAAAGAAAGAAAGAAAGAAAGAAAGAAAGAAAGAAAGAAAGAAAGAAAAGAGAAATTCCAGGGGGCTTGGGAGGTGGCTCAGTGGTAGAGTGCTTGCCTTGCATGCATGAGGCCCTGGGTTCGATTCCCCAGCA
>NW_012275782.1:0-1287 GCF_000151885.1 Dipodomys ordii
TGAGCACTCTACCACTTGAGCTACAGTGCCACTTCCGGTTTTCTGGTGGTTTATTGGAGATAGGAGTCTCACGGTCTCTCCTGCCTGGGCTGGCTTTGAACTGTGATCCTCAGATCTCAGCTTCCTGAGTAGCTACGATTACAGGCATGAGCCACCAGCACCCGGCAGGAAAGTCCGAGACTCTTATTTCTAAGAAACCACCAGAAAACCAAAGTTGCACTTTGGCTCAAGTGGTAGAGCACTGGCCTTGAGCTGAAGAGCTGAGGGACAGTGCCACGACAAACAAAAAAGAAAAAAGAAAGAAAATTTCAACTTTTTAGGGTTTAGAGAGTACGGAAGGAGTTCTTGTAATGATAGTGGGCTGATCTGAGGAAAATGAAGGATATGCCTTGGCAGATATTTGCAAGGTATCTGCACATGTACATGGTAGCCATCCCATGGTTTAAAGTGGATGTATGAGATACAACCCACATGCATGGAACCTTAAGTAGGAGTTTGCTGCACAAAGGTCAGATGAAGGATGAAAAATAGTTCTACTATGCAGGTGTCTTCATTCGGTTGGAACTGGTCTGTAGTTTTTCTATTCCTAGAGAGAAGCTCTAATAGCAAACTGACCACTAATTACCTCTGAGGAAGAGTGGCCTTGGAGGTACTAGGGAGGAGACAGTGCTCGTGAGTGGTGTCTCCGAGGTTTGACTAGGAGAGTGGGTTGGTAGCATTCTTTCCCTATAGACAACCAGCATCAGTTTCCTCTTGTAACATAAGATCCCTAAAATTCTATTGGGAGGGAGGGGCAGCAGGAATTGAGTTCTCTTTTTCAGTAACTTCTTCACTGTTGAGAGGAGGCTACAGTTTCTCCCAATCAGAGATATCTAGGCTGACAAAAGTTTATCTGCTAGGACAGGGCCACAGGTTGAATCTCTAGAGGAGATGCTCAGGGTTGGACCTCACGAATGCAAAGGCAGGTGGGTAGCTGCCAATTCAAAAATCAGTCCAGAGGCCCAGCCTGTGGGGTGATTTTCCCTTAGGCCCAGATTCTACAGGATCTCCCCTCCCCATACCGAGATGAGACTGGGGGGATACTCTGGAGTGGAGAAAAACTATTCCATAGTCCAGATGCTTCACTCAGTCACAAGCTGTTATTTGGGGAGGGCTGATTGGGAAGCGGCCCATAGCTCCTGTGTTGGAAAGGAGCAGAATTCTTTTTTGTTGTTGTTGGCCGTGGGGCCTGAACTCTGGGCCTGGGCGCTGTCCCTCAGCTCTTCAGCTCAAGGCGAGCACTCTACC
>NW_012275783.1:0-1097 GCF_000151885.1 Dipodomys ordii
GCTTTTTTCTGTTTGCTTATGTGGTGCTGAGGAATTGAACCCAGGGCCTCATGCATGCAAGGCAAGCGCTCTACCACTGAGCCACCTTCCCAGCCCATCAAGCCATTTCCAATGTGAAAATAGCATGGAATAGGGAATCTATGTACTTGATTTCTGCTACGTCAAACTTTTGGAGATTTCTTCGTTGGAGTGAACCTATTTCTACGATTCTGATCACGTAATATAATGGGAGGACGATGGGACTCTGCTGGCTTATTATGCAATCTATATTTTGTCTCAATTTTTAACACTAAGATGATGTAAATTATCATTTACTTATAATATGATTAATAATTGCTTTATGTTTACTATTGATGAATGCCAGTGTATAAGATTTAAAATACATATCACTATCAAAGGGAACTGTATTGGATGGTTATGATGTAATAGTTGTGGTTCTAATGGATGAGACAATTTAATCCATTCTCAAAGACCTGTTTCACAGGGTTGGAAGTGAGCTACCTGTGGCCCCCATATAAATAGGGTGATTATTTTAGTTTTGGCTGACTATACATATATGGAAGAAGAGCCAAACCTGATGTGACAGTTTCCTTCTGTTGTCCTTCCCGGAGTCCCATTTCCTAAAGACTCTACTATCTCCCAATAGTTCCACTCATGGGCCTTGTGATACATTCAAGACTCAAAGCTATGATACTTTCATCTCTTCCCTCTCTCACATTTGAAAGTAGCTGTTTATCATTTGAGTGATTATATGTATGCTACTTAAATTCATTTTATCTCAGAGATTTTTTTCTTTTGGTTGGTCGTGAGGCTTGAACTCTAGGCCTGGGTGCTGTCCCTCAACTCTTCACCTCAAGGTGAGCACTCTACCACTTGAGCCACAGCACCACTTCTGGTTTTCTAGTGGTTTTTATTGGAGATAAGAGTCTCACAGATGCCGGGCGCTGGTGGCTTACGTCTGTAATCCTAGCTACTCAGGAGGCTGAGATCTGAGGATCTTGGTTCAAAGCCAGCCCGGGCAGGAGAGAACGTGAGACTCCTATCTCCAATAAACCACCAGAAAACCAGAAGTGGCGCTGTAGCTCAAGTGGTAGAGC
>NW_012275784.1:0-2729 GCF_000151885.1 Dipodomys ordii
ACTTCCAGCTTTTTCTGCTTATGTGGTGCTGAGGAATCGAACCCAGGGCCTCATGCATGCAAGGCAAGCACTCTACCACTGAGCCACCTTCCCAGGAGGCTGAGATCTAAGGATTGCAGTTCAAAACCAGCCCTGGCAGGAAAGTTTGTAAGACTCTTGTCTCCAATTAACCACCAGGAAATAAGGAGTGGCGCTGTAGCTCAAGTGGTAGAGCCTTGAGCTGAAGAGCTGAGGGACAGCGCCCAGAGTTCAAGCCCCACGACCGACAAAAAAAGAAAGAAAAAGTAAGAATAAAAAAAGATATCCCTTTCACCCCATCACTCAAGAAGTGAAAGGGTATAAGCAGCTCTGTACCCAGAACCCAGCCCAGAGACAAGTATACATTATATAACTTTCCTTCCACTCTGACCCCAATAAGATAAGAACTTCTCCAGAATTTCCCTTCCCTCCCTGCCCCCACTTCATCCCTGTGCTCCCAGCCACGTCTTGGCCAGGGCCCATTTGAGAAAATCTCACATTGCTTATTGTGTGTGTGTGTGTGTGTGTGTGTGTGTGTGTGTGTGTGTGTGTTAAATAGCATATCCACTTTCTAGCTCATGCCTGTAACCCCAGCTACTCAGGAGGCTAAGATATGAGGATCACAGTTCAAAGCCAGCCCAGGCAAGAAAGTCCACAAGAGGGGCTGGGACAGTGGCTCAGTTGTAGAGCGCTTGCCTTGCATGCATGAGGCCCTGGGTTCCATTCCTCAGCACCATATAAGCAGAAAAAGCCGGAAGTGGCACTGTGGCTTAAGTGGTAGAGCACTTGCCTTGAGCTGAAGAGCTGAGTGACAGCGCCCAGGCCCAGAGTTCAGGCCCCACAACCGACAAAAAAAGAAGAAAGTCCACTAGACCCTTATCTCAAATGAACCACCAAAAAGCCACAAGTGGAGCTGTGGCCCAAGTGGTAGAGCACTAGCCTTGAGTGAAAAAGCTCAGGGACAGAGCCCAAGGCTCTGAGTTGAAACCCCATGACTAACAGAAAAAAAAAATTCTTTGTCAGGCATAACAGTCAATAAGAATGTTATAGATGCCTTTAGCTCTTTTTTTTTTTTTTTTGTCGGTCGTGGGGCTTGAACTCTGGGCCTGGGCGCTGTCCCTGCACTCTTCAGTACAAGGCGAGCGCTCTACCACTTGAGCCACAGCGCCACTTCTGGTTTTCTTTTTTGGATCCGGTCATGGGCCTGAACTCTGGGCCTGGGTGCTGTCCCTCAGCTCTTCAGTTCAAAGCTAGCGCTCTACCACTTGAGCCACAGCGCCACTTCTGGCTTTTTTTTCTGCTTATGTTGTGCTGAGGAATCGAACCCAGGGCCTAATGCATGCAAGGCAAGTGCTCTACCACTGAGCCACCTTCCCAGCTCCCCACTTCTGGTTTTCTGGTGGCTTATTGAAGATAAGAGTCTCTGACTTTCCTGCCCGGGCTGGCTCTGAACCATGATCCTCAGATCTCAGCCTCCTGAGCAGCTAGGATTACAGGCATGAGCCACTGGTGCCGAACTCATACTTTAGCTATAAACAGATGACTGACTCGTCAGCACAGCCTGAATGGTGCAGTGATTTCCTCTTCTTCAGCCATTTCAGGCGTTGCATGTTAATGAGTTCTGCAATTTGTTTTTTCCTCATTAGACAAAAGGTAGCTGGGGCGGTGGTGGGAGTGGTGGGGTGTGTTTACCTAGGAAATGTCAACTTTTTATGAAGTCAAATTGCTCTGCTGTGGAGCACAGTGGGCCGTGTGTGCGAGTCTCTCCAGATTTACAGGAGATAAGTGGCTTTTATACAAACACACACGATGTTCTGGCTGAGTTTTGGAGCCACAGGGCTGATGGAGGCATAGAAGGCAGAGGAAATAAAACAAACAGGGCCCAGCACCACGGCAGCTTCCACACAGACGCTGACACCCCCAAGTCCAAAGCCAAGACCTCCCCGAGACATGAGACCCTCAAGTTCAACGTCAGCTTCTCCCGGCCTCTTTCCCAGCCGCTGCTGGCTTTCTTCCCCTGGGCCCCTGCAGGGTTTCTTCTGCTGTGTCTGCATTATCCCAATCTCTTACTTATTTGGGGGCTGGGGCTTGAACTCATGACCTCTCTTGTCTTATTAGGACAGTGTATTCAAGCTCTCCTGGTCTCAATCCCCACCTCCACCGTGACTGAGGGGATGGAGGGAGTCTCATGTCCCCCGCGCTGGGCAGGGCTGCCAGCCGCCCCGGGCAGCCCCAGACCCCCTCCTTGATGGCGATCACATGACGTCTCTCCAAGGCGGCCACCGTCCACACAGCGCTGCCCAACCCTTCTCCCTGGCAAGATGACGGTGAGCAGATCGGGGCCAGGGCTGCTGCGGAGTCGGAACAGAACGCAGCCCTGCGCAGAAGTCCCGGCCCCTGGTCATCGGGCCCTGGCTCAGCCAAAGGGGAATTCTTCGCCCCAAGTCAATGAAGCAGCAACCCTCCTCCTCCTTTAGAAAGGCAGGCTTTCTAAATTACGTTCTAGAACACACATCCGGAGGTCCCCAGAAGAATGGGTTAGGTCCGTGTGACCTCAATTGCTTCCTGAAGCCTGAGGATGGCTGCCCTCTCCTCACGCATCTGGTCCATTTGTCAGAGGAACACCTGGCAGACCGCACGCCTCTCTGCGCTGTGTACACAGACCCCGACCCCGGTGCCAGGACCAAGGTCGCCGGTAGACCTGGCCACGG
>NW_012275785.1:0-1172 GCF_000151885.1 Dipodomys ordii
CCATCCATCCATCCATCCATCCATCGATCCATCCATCCATCCATCCATCCATCACATACACCACCGAACACACGACGTTCCAGCTCCAGACACTCGCACCAACCTAATCAAACACCTGCCCGCCCTCTCCACCCGAGGAGCCGCCACCCGCCCTCCCGCCCCCCCTCCAGACGGCAGCAGAACAGCCCCGAGAGGCGAATTCCAGCGAGTTTGTTTACACGGCGCGGGGGAGGGGAGCGGAGCCGGGACTCGCGCCGGGGACTGGGGGACCCAGCTCAGACGCCGGGGCCAAATCCAAACACCCCCCCTAACTCTCCCCCCACCGCACGCCCAAGCCCGCTTCCCTTCCGCACGCCCTGTTCACAAACACTAGCATGCGTAAGTTTCACACGCTTCCACACGCGCCGCTGTGATCTTACTCACAAATGTTTTCACACATGCGCGCCATCGCACGTATTTACGCACGCCAGATGTACAAGTGTTTGTTACAGTTCTGTCGCCCGGTACTCAGCTTCCCCCCAGGCCCCCTGCCAGAGCCCACTCTCCCCACGCGCCCGCGCCGCGCCCCGCGCACACGGGGTCGTTAGGGTCCTTTGGGAGCAACTGGAAACAAGGGCGGACCCCCCCCCGTCTCAAGCCCGGGGTCCCGCGTATTCCTCCAGAGCCAGCAGAGGTGCCTCCAACCCCGGCCGCACACGTTCCACACAGGGTCGCACTTTATTCCGGGCACCGAGGCGATGACACCATCTCTTGAACAAAGACAACATTGACAAACCCAACAAAAACAAACCGCGGCGTGCGTGCGTGGGGGGGAGGGGCAGCCATGCGCCGAGTCCGGGAATGGAGGGGGGGGGGATGGAGGAGGAAAGTGTGGGAGCCCAGCCTGGGTGTGCGAGTCCTCTCCACCCCGGCGAGACGGGCGCCGGGCGCTACGGAGCCGACTGCGGCTCCGGCTCCCGCTCGCGCGTTCGCGGGCCCACACGCGCGACTTCCTCCTCGCTTCAGCACGCGACTGCACGCAGTCCTACAAAGTCCACAGAAAGCTTCACGCAGCCCCCCGCCCCACCCCCCTCCGCTCAAGTCACAGAACACGCAGCTCGGTGGCGATCTTCCGGGCCGGAGAAGCCGGGCCCGGCCCTCCCGCACCCCAGGCCTCCGCTCCGGCCTTCCCG
>NW_012275786.1:0-1246 GCF_000151885.1 Dipodomys ordii
TGGTTTACCTCAAGCTAATATCAAAAGCCAAGCATTTTCCTGGTGTCAGGGTCCAATTATAAATTTCCCATACCATTCTCATGTTTATGTATATTTTTCTAGGAAACTCTGTAGAGAAACCTGAGCAGAATCACTGAAGGACCAGCCTGGCATTTAGAGTTGAAGATAGATGTCATAATGTCAGGTTTGGTGGGAAGGTAAAGTGAAAAGGTAGCATAACTGAGACGGATAGATACAGCTTCTAAACCAGACAGCTATGATTCAAGTCTGCTCTCTACCACCCACCATGGTGTGATTTTATTCAAAGCATTTATCTCCTTGTTAATTCAGAAAACTTGGAAAACAAAGGTTGTAGTAATCAGACCACATCATGGGGATGTCCTGAGGATTTGATGAGTCATTATGTGTAAACATTTATAGAAGAATGCACAGCCTGTAGTGAATGTTTGATGTTTTGATTTGTTGAAGCATAATTAAGCCTGTATGTGCTTGAAATATCTCACTACAAAAATGCTAATATTCTTTAAACTATCAGAATTTGCATGAAGAAAAAAGGTAAGACGAGATGGCCCACAAGGATATACTGGGCAAAAGATGATCAGTATCTATTGTATAGTCCAGATAGTCAAATTTCCATGGAGTAACAGTTAATTATGGAATACATGAACTAATCATTATGCCAATGGTCACACCAAGTGGCTAATTATAAAGGTGTTTGTCAAATGTCTTTTGCTTCATCATCTCTTCCAAAGGTAGTTGGCAAGGTAAAAATAAAAAATCAAGCAATAGTCAACATATCCCCTGCGCCCTTGTTCAGCTTATAGAATATGCTCACAAAGAAACTAACCAGTGAACAAGCCAGAAATTATATAAATGCCATATTTTATTTAACCTCCTTATCAAAGGGCATTTGGTACAAGTAATCAGAGAAGATTGCTTTGTTTATTCCCTTCCTTTAAAAAGTGAAAAGAGAAAGTTTTTGAGGATAGATTTAGAATACAGAATAAACTTTACCCTAAAGGAGGAATATCTGTTTGTTGAAAAAACAGGCCTTGACCCAAAGGTGTAAAAACCTGTGTTACATAAGCAAGTTAACAATTACACTTCATGGAAATTGAAAGGTTTCTTTGAAGGTGACTTCAGATAGAGTTGATTCTAAGAACTCTTAGTAGGAAGTAGTTTGGCTTTTAATATCAGAAAAAAGGGAATGAATTCTTTATTTTCTTTCTTTCTTTTTTTTTTTTTT
>NW_012275787.1:0-2921 GCF_000151885.1 Dipodomys ordii
TGAGTTCAAGCCCCAGGAATGACAAGAAAGCAGTTTCTCCAAGGGGAAGGCTAACTCAGGTTGATTTTGGTATAAACCTCAGTGATGAGTGCTGAGGGTTAAGAGCTGGTTGGCTCCAGGCAGCTTGGGTTATCAGAAGAGGATGACATGGACACGTCCATGACATGGACGTCTTGTTGAGCATCCTAAATGAAGTAGAGGTTTCAATAACAATCACCCTACAAGACTTCTGTGGGAAGAATTGGAGTCTGTGGCCACAGGTCATTCTCCCTAAGTATGCTGTGTGTTGATTCCATCGACCTAGGGTATTTCTGTGTATCAGTTCTGGTAAAGTGTGATGACTTACACACGTAATCTTGGCTACTTGGGAGGTGGCAGCTAGGGGATCAAGGTTCCTGGCCAGCCAGGCAGAAAGTTTGCAATACTCTGTCTCCATCCATGAACCTGGCATGGTTGCATGTTCCTATAATAGTTACATAGGATGCACTGGGTAGTAGGAACATGTCCCCAGAGACCAGCCACACTAAAAAATGCAAGCCCTGCTGGGCACTGTAACTCACATCTGTAACCCTACTCTGGAGACTGAGATATAAGAATTCTGGTTTGAAGCCAGCCCAGACTGGAAAGTCTATGAGACTCTTATATCTACCAAGCCAGCAAAAAGCCAGAAGTGGAATTATGGCTCAAGTGGTAGAGCACCAGCCTTGAAGTGATAAAGCTAAGGAACAGTGCCTAGGCCCTGAGTTCGAGTCTCAGGACTGGCAAGCCCCTATCAAAAAATTCAACTATAAAGCATAAAAAGGTTCAAGTGGTAGAGCACCTGCCTAGCAAACAAAAGACCCTGAGTCCAAAATCTGAGGAAAGGCCGGGCACCGATGGCTCATGCCTGTAATCCTAGCTACTGAGATCTGAGGATCATGGTTCAAAGCCTTTGCCCAGGCAGGAAAGTCCGTGAGACTTATCTCCAATAAAACACTAGAATACTGGAAGTGGCACTGTGGCTCAAGCGGTAGAGCGCTTGCCTTGAGCTGAAGAGTGCAAGGACAGCGCCCAAGCCCAGAGTTCAAGCCCCATGACTAACCAAAAAAAAAAAAAAAAATTCTGAGGAAAGATATTTCTGCCTGGGGTGTGGTTCAGTAAGGAGACCACTTACCTCACATACACAGGGTCCTAGATTCCATTCCCAGCACCACAAGAAAAGTTGTGAGGCATACTGGGCTTTTTAATCAGGATTTTCTTTCTCTACAGTTGAAGGATGAAAATTCTAAGCTAAGAAGAAAGCTGAATGAGGTTCAGAGCTTCTCTGAAAGCCAAACAGAAATGTATGTAAGCTTTTAGTCAGGAGTGAACTTAACTCTATCACTCAGGGAACATGGTTTCTAAGTGATATCGAAGTACCCAGCTACCCTGTAAATCTCTTAACACCAGCTACACTTCTTGTCCTCTATACGCAAGTATCTTTGAGCATTAAGACCCAAATCAGCACAACTCCAGGGAGCTGCAGCCAAGGCAGCCCCGTTTCTTCTGTTGGGATCCCAGCACAGTGGTTCAAGAGGCCCTGCTGCCTCACCTCTGCTTGAGGTTCAACCTATGGGGTTAGATTCTCAGTGTGTTTTATCCACTAACCCAAGTTAAAGTGTCTTTAAAAGTGTTCTTGAAAATGATGGCATGGCTAGGTGCTGGTGGCTCATGCCTGTAATCCTAGCTACTCAGGAGGCTGAGATCTGAGGATCACAGTTCAAAGCCAGCCCAGGCAGGAAAGTCCATGAAAGTCTGATCTCCAGTTACTTGCCAAAAAACAAGAGTGCTGTGGCTCAAGTGGTAGAGTGCTGGTCTTGAGCTGAAGAGATGAGGAACAGCGCCCAGGCCCAGAGTTCAAGCCTCACAACCAATAAAAAGAGAAATAAAGTGATTGCATGAACTCAACTCAGACCTTTCCTTTACAAGGGTGAGGACGCTTGAGCGGAAGTTGGAGGCAAAGATGATCAAGGAGGAGAGTGACTTCCATGACCTGGAGTCAGTGGTCCAGCAAGTAGAACAGAACCTTGAGCTGATGACGGTACGGAGGGCTCTGGCTCTGGGCTAGCCAGCTGGGCAGGGCACACCTCGAACGGTGCTTGTGTGCCCACTGGGCCTGTCTAGTGGACTAGCATCCCTTGGCATTGTGGGTACTCTCTACCCCAGGGTGGGTGGTTCTAAGGCCATCCGTGAACCAGGGTAGAGCCCAGGTGCTGGGGATAGATGTCCTGGAGGCTCTGCCCATAGAGGTGGAGCTAGGGAAGGCCGCATCAGGATAATAAGTCTCCTGTACTGAGAATGTGCTGTCAGTGATAACTGTGCTTATTTTTTTGGACAACAGAAACGAGCTGTAAAGGCAGAAAATCATGTCATGAAGCTAAAGCAAGAAATAAGCTTGCTCCAGGTAATCAGAGAAAAGATCTTCAATGTTTCCTTTTTAGCTGGGAATGTGGCTTGACAGTAGAGTGCTTGCCTAGCATGCATGAAGCCCTTGGTTCAGTTTCTCAGCACCATATAAACAGACAGGCTGTGGCTCAAATGGTATAGCGCTAGCCTTGAGAGAGGCTCAGGGACAGAGCCCAGGCCCTAAATTCAAGGTCCCCCCGCCCCCCCTTACCCCAGAAAAAAAAAGTTTCCTTTTCTCCTGTGAAGCCATGTATATGTGAGCTCAAGAAAAAGATGTGAGCCAGGCACTGGTGGCTCACGCCTGTCATCCCAGCAACTCAGGAGGCTGAGATCTGAGGATCGTGATTTAAAGCCAGCCCAGGCAGGAAAGTCCATGAGACTTACCTCCAATTAATCACCAGAAAACTGGAATTGGCGCTGTGGCTCAAGTGCTAGAGCACTAGCCTTTAGCACAAAAAGCTCAGGGACAGTGCCCAGACACTTGAGTTCAAGCCCCA
>NW_012275788.1:0-1032 GCF_000151885.1 Dipodomys ordii
TTCTTTTTGCTTATGTGGTGCTGAGGAATCGAACCCAGGGCCTCATGCATGCAAGGCAAGTGCTCTACCACTGAGCCACCTTCCCAGCCCCTTTCACTTATTTTTATATTTACTCACTTATATCTGTCTTTCATTGGAAACTGAAGAAAAAGATTGATATGGTCATTCACTTGATCCTAGTAGATACATAAAAGGATCCACAGTTACAAAATCAATATTATAACAGCATTACTGCAAGCAGTATCATACATGAGGCTTGGTGTTTCTGGATTGTTTTTCTAGTCCTTGAACTATATGCCACTCAGGAATGTGCAGGATAAATATGGACCCAAAAGGCACTTGAAATACATTTTTGCTTTGTGCCAATATGTTGTTCATTTGGTACAGAATTATTTGTTTCTTCTTTTAAGTTACTTCTTAGATGTGGAAAACAGTTACATGAATCAAAAATCAAAACTATAGATAGGAGAACATTCAGGGCCAGGAGCCTGGCTCACTCCTAAAACCCTAGTTAATGAAGAGCTGAGATCTTAGGGTCACAGTTCAAAATCAGCCTAGGCAGAAAAGCTGAGAGACTCTTATCTCCAAGTAATCATCAAACACCCAGGAGTGAAAGTATGGCTCAAGCGGTAGAGCACCAGCCTAAGATGAACAAATTAAAGGACAATGTGAATTCCTGAGTTCAAGCCCTAGTATCTGTACCAAACAAACCCCCAAACCAGCCACCAAAAACCCAAACTCCAAATCAGAAACAAGAACAACAAAGCAATATGTCAGAGAAGTCTCTCCATCCACACTTTTTTTTCTTTTTCTTTTCTATTTTATTTTATTGTAAAGATGCTGTTCAGAGGGGTTACAGTTACATGGGTAAGTTAATGAGTACATTTCTTGTTGATCACTGTTCCTATCCATTCTTCATGTTCCCTATTCCCTCCTTCCCTACAGTTAGTCTGGAAGTTAGTGTTAACTTTTTCATATATATGTATGTATATATATATATATATATATATATATATATATATATAATTTATT
>NW_012275789.1:0-1004 GCF_000151885.1 Dipodomys ordii
GAATTGAACCCAGGGCCTCATGCATGCAAGGCAAGCGCTCTACCACTGAGCCACCTCCCCAGCCCTCCCCTCCCTCTCCCTCTCTCTTTCGGCTTCAGCTTCCCATGGCTATGGGTGATTTCTGGGAATTTCTGTTGCAGTTGTGGAGTTAGAGGCTTGTATCCCTGGTAGCTCAGCAGGACCAGAGACGTGGGGCTGGGGAGGGGGGCACCCAGGCCCCAGCACTTCTGTCTCTTTCCTAGCTGTTAAACAGAGAGAACTCAGATCACTTAGATCATTTGCCTTAGGATGGTTTGTGAGGAGTAAGACCAGCAGGGTTCAAGGTGCCCAGGCTGCGGTTGGCCACCGCACCCTGCTTAGCCCTGGGTTCTCCTCGCTGAGCAACTTTATTCTTCTGACCCCACCTTGGCCTGGAAAAGGCTGTCTGAGCCAACCTGTTCTGGAGGTAGAAAGTACATGTGTTAGGAAAGGGGCAGTGACAGGAAAATGCCCTCCATCCCCCCCACACACCAAGGTCTGAATCCTCAGCTGTTTCTTCCAAGTCATGTGCATTGAGATGGTCTTGCAGCTCACAAAGATTCACAGACATTAACCATCCATTACCCAGGAAGACAGTGAGTTGCAATAGTTGTGGAAATGGGGCACTATGCAGCTGTGAAAAAATGTGAAACAGCTCACCCAATTATTTAAAAAAAAAACCAAACAGCTCTCCAGGAAGTATTAAGGGAAAAAAATTTGAGTAGAGGGTATAAAAGACTATCAGCTCAACTGAACAAAAAGTGGTTCAAGCTTGTAATCCTAGCTACTCAAGGGGCTGAGACCTGAGGATAAGAGTCTGTGAGATTCTTTTTTGTTTTTTTTGGGTCCGGTCATGGGGCCTGAACTCTGGGCCTGAACGCTGTCCCTCAGCTCTTCAGCTCAAGGCTAGCGCTCTATCACTTGAGCCACAGCACCACTTCCGGCTTTTTGCAGATAAGAGTCTCACGGACTTTTCTGCCCAGACT
>NW_012275790.1:0-5347 GCF_000151885.1 Dipodomys ordii
CCCAGAGTTCAGGCCCCACGACTGGACCCCAAAAAAAAATGTTCTCTGGAGGTTAATTAACTCTTTCTGATCTTATTGTGGCTGTCACTGAAAGCATCTGGCATTGACTCTCTCTCACAGATAGCATTCAATCTGAAGTTCGGTTTGCCCTTGGGTCTGTGTTGTAAATGGAAGGTTATGCTTAATGCAGTCAACAAACATCACTGTGGAAACTGCTGACCCTGTTGAGTTTGCTGGCCGTGGGGCTATGGCAGCGGTGAGACTCAGCTCTTACGATTAAGTATAAGGAGAGAAGACATGTTGATTAATGGATGAAGTACAAGCTGTATTAATCAGAGTACTACAGTATGCAGGCACAAAATATATCTGGCATGTATAATTGGAACAGGAATTTTATTTGTTGGCTTCTGATACCAACCTGGTCTTCAAGACGTGTCCTACTCCTCCTTCTGTGCTTTGTCAATGTTAACATCAAGTGCGATCCCCGTGTGGCAGTTTTGTGCCCATGGACAATTTTTTTTAATCACGTCACGATCTGTGCATGGGGTACTGAGGGGATCACTCCGTCTACAGCGGTGACGCGGGTGCTGACAGGCTGTTCACCGCCCGTCGCATGGCATCGAAGACAGCCAGATCCAAACCCCCAACCTGTGACTCCACCAGAAACCTCCTGCGGCAGCCTCTGGGGCACCAGATGGTTTAGTGCACTTCTCAGATGTCTTAATGGCTAGCAGAGTGGGAAACTTCATGCTAGATAAAATCATGGAAAATACCTTAAGTGAAAAACAAGATAGCCCCAGAGTTGAGGCATGGTTGCTTGGAATTATTTAGAAACGTAGGCCGTGATGGCAGCAAATGTATCTAGTCCCTCTGCTGGACCTTGAAGCGTCTGCTTCACTGAGGAACCGGGGGGGGGAGGGGGAGGGGTGGGGGCGAGGGGGAGTGGACAGTGACTGGACTGGTTTCCACTGCATTCCACTCCCCTGCCCCCAGTCCTTCTCAGGGCAGTGGCACCCGCCCCCGGCCATATGGCTGCCTTGGCCTTGATCAGTTGCCTTCCACAGAACATCAGAGGATGGGTGGAGGCTCAGATGACCACATCCACATCACCCTTGGTACCAGTCAGGAATCCTGCAGACGTTTGACAACATAGGCCTGCCAGATCTCCATGGATACAGCTTCCAGTCAGCTCGGCTTACACCCTCGCCTGGGTCCGCCTGGTCCCGACGGAGAGTCAGAGCTCCTTCTTCTCCGCTCTGCCACCCTGCGAAGGGCCTCGGCCCTCGCTTCACGACACCGTGCCCCCCTTACGGGGCTGTCGAGGTGTACCTCACAACGCGGAGCTCAGATGCTGAACCTCGTGCCCGTAAAGTTGAACTGCACCATTACGCAGTTCTGAGACAAACATTCAGTTGAAGAAGACCAGCCTCAGCAACAAGTAGATCCTCTAGTTTCTTTCCTCTACCTGGCGACTTCCTGTCCCTGCCACCTACCCTCTATTCATCATGGGGTCTGCATAGAGCACCCCGGGGCCCGGTAACTACCTTCCTCTTGGCTTTCTCTCCCCCTGCCTTCCTCCTTGTCTCATTCCCTGAATATATCTCCTTTAGATCTTTCTACCCAAGTAGTCCATCCTGTGACTGAAAAGTGGACAGTGCAGGCCAACAAGGACTGCTCTCCAGGAACAGACCGACCATTGTAGAGGTCTTCAGAGCCATGTAGACCTCCCACATCTGCTGCTTCCCTCCCCAGGCAGCGCGTGGTGCTGTCTGGGAGAAGAGGGCGGGTGATGCGGCTTGGGGAGGGGACCACTGACAGGTCATTCCCCAGGAAAGGCCCCTGAGCACCCAAAGACTAACAGTCTGGATGTTAGCACTTTGATTTTCACCTGTTGATTGTGCAGCTTTGGAAGCATCTTCATAGTCTTGAGTGGTACTTGTGACAGTCTGGCTCCGTGTGTACAGCAGCTGTTCTTGGTGCTGAGTGAGCCTTCTCTCTCTCTCTCTTCTTCTGTAGCTTTGGTATGGTGCACGATGGGGAAGGGAACATGTGTAAAAAGTCCGAGGGCAACATCATGTCCCCCACGTTGGCTGGACGGAACGGGGTCTTCTCCTGGTCGCCCTGCAGTCGCCAGTATCTGCACAGATTTTTAAGGTACGAATCTCCCGCGGTTGTTTTGCGATCTCTCGGTGCCTTTGATGTCAGGTGTCTAAGACTGTGCACCCCAGAATGGTCCATCCCAGACTCTCAGGACTTTTCCAGAAACTGCCTTCCAGCTCAATACACCAGCCTGACCTCCAGGCCGGAGAGAGGAGCCCCATGCGTCACTTACCAAATCAAAGGCACAGCACTCACATTTAATATTTAAAAACAATCCTCACATTTATGAAGAGGGTTCTTGACGGAATAAGAACACAAGATCTAGCCAGTGTATTTCTGTGTCCACAATGACAATGCATAACTATTTGGCCAAGATACATTCCTCCTTAGGCAGGAAATCTTGAGTATATGAGCCTTACCTTGTCCCTTAACGTTCTTTTTTTTTAACTGTATTTTTTTTGTCTTTCCTTTTTTGGTACTGGGGATCGAACCCAGGACGTTGCACTTGCTAGGCAAGCGCTTTGCCACTGAGCTACATCCCAGGCCGTCCCTTAACTTTCTACAGGAAAAGTTTTCAGAAAATTTTTATTGTAGAACCAGTTCACACATTGTAGAGAACTTTGGGAAGCTATAGGAAGTAGTCAGTGTATTTCTTACTTTGTCACTTCTTCTCTTCCTCCATTTCTTCCTGCCTACCTGTCTCTATCCCTTCTCTCCCTCCTCCCTTCCATCTTTCCTTCCTCCCTTTCTCCATTCCTCTCCTTGTCTTTCCATTCCTTCTTCCCTTCTTTTCTCTCCCCTCTCCATTTCTTCTTTTGTTATTTTCTTTTCTTCCTATATTTGTTTAGCAGAGCTACTTTTCATTCTTTTTTCCTCTTGTACAAATTAGGCCATTCAGTTTCCAGCACACAACTTGAGCAGGACCGGCAAGCACTTCTGTAGGACTTTCCCTGCGTGTGATGCAGGGGAGATTCCAGTGGACACCCACACCCATGGCTGGGCTGCCCGCCTTGCTACCTCACCTGTCTTCTGAGCCAGCCTTCTGGTCCAATACCTTCTAGGCCTCTAAGCCTTCAGCTTGGTCTTTCCTCAGCTGACTACTTCCAGCTGTGATGCTGCACATGAGTGGAAATTTTTTGGATAATATAAACTTGTATTCTAGGAATGCACACTGGATTACACCTTGCTTTATTTCTCTTCTGGAAAGACAGTGTTAACATCTTCCTACAACTGACATGACATCTTCGTGTGTGTGTGTGTGTGTGTGTGTGTGTGTATATATATATATATATATATATATATATATGATATTTGTTATTATGCATGTAGTATTACCAAGTCTCCTGAGTGGGAAGGAAGTGTTTTAGATGCTTGTTGAAGCTATGTGTATTGTTTTTAGTGTAAGAAAGAAATCTATATATCTTTAAGCTCATGATGCCTCTAATTGTATTAACAAAGAAAATCTGGAGTTTTTGTTATCCACTTTTTTTCTATCACTTTCTAAGTCCTTTTCTCAGAAACTTGAAAATATTTCTTGCAAGTCAAAGGTTGTAAGAATAGTATATCAATATTTTTGTATTTTGAATCATGTTCCTACAGCCTAGAAGATGAGGAGATGCAAATTTGGGTGTGCAGTGTAAGCCAGCATCATGAGTATCCAAAAAAAGTTTGACATTGCCAGAAAATATAAGGGAAGATTCATGGGAAAATAACTTACATAGTCAGAGAAGAATTGTTTGAGGACATTCAGAGTGCTGTGTAACCTTCAAATAAGAATGGAGTTTTCAGAATTATGATTAACATTTCCAGAATTAAAAGCCCTCTTTGACCTATGCTACTGAAGCTAGCTAAATACTGAGGTGTTCTGGCTTGTTTTTATTTCCACCACTAAAACACTTCAGCAATTCATTGGTCTAACTTTGTTTATAAGGGGTTGGCTAATTTCCTTGCTCTTCATAATCATATGCAAATATGCAAGGTTTTCTGGCCTCTTATATTTGTTTGGGAATTTTAAACATTAAATTCCCCAAAGTAGCTTTCTCATTGTCAATTCAATATCAAGGTTTATTCTACTCTAAAACCAGTTGCATGGTGGGCATTCCTGTAGCTCGTGAAATATAGCTGGTTTGCTCACTTGCTGCACGCAGGGCTGCCTGCCTTCTTTCCCATGTTTTCTGACTTTCTGACTTCCAAGTAATCAAAATAGCCTGAGAGCCTCCACCGGTGAGCTGGTTGCTGGGACCCAGGCCCAGCAGTGAGTAAGAATGAGTGGCCAGCTCTTAAAGATGACTCGGCGTCTGCTATTAGCAGCCTCACATGTGGTAGATGGAAAATATATATAATAAGAGAAGTTAATTGGCCCGAACTTGTCAACACTTTTCTTCCTTCTTGGTAGAGTCATGAGGGCCAGCTATTTGGAGAAATGCATCAGTCAATTCAATGAAGCTGTGTGTCATTTTTCTACTGAAAAACACAAACCTCATTGCAGTTACTCACATCGGCCCTGGCAGGTCTGTGACTTAGGGGAACTAGAGCCCATCGTTTTACATTTCATGACAACCTGGGCTCACTTTCAGTCTGTCTTTTGTGCAATTTGAGTCATGTCCTACCGACTAGAAAACACGCCGCACCTCTGGTTGCGTGGCGGGGTCGGGTATCAGTTCACAGGAGGGTGGGCCCGTGGGAGACAAGTTTGTGCACCGCTGCGCACAAGAAAGCAGGCCACACCCCGAAGTTCCACGGGCAGGTTTTTTCTTATAATGGACACAATCCATGTCACTTCTCATCTTTCTGGGCTCTATTACATTCTTAAAAGGAAAACAAGCAAGCCATGGCTGAGTGTAGTCCCACAGAGCCTGTTTGACTGAAGAGTAGAGTAGAGACGGGGCAAGACCACCCACCAGAAGGACCGCGGAGGGATGGCAATGTATGTGTTGCTTGGTCCTGACTCATAATCTAGGAAGGATTTCATTTCAGCAAACAATCAAACCTTTCCGGAGACCCCATTTTATTACATGGAAATGATGGGCATGATCTCACAAGCTCTGTAACGTTTATGGTGCATTAAATAGGGTGAGAAAAGGGCCTTTGAGATGTGGAATTGCTGACCCTGTCCCTTACTTACCTTTGCCTTATTTCTGTCTTGGTGCAGCATATGAGCAGGAAGGTACAGTGATTGTGGAAGTGTCCTTTCCTTTTCCGGTCAGGATATCCAGCCTTGCCAGCACCTCCCCCCCTCCCCCTCCCC
>NW_012275791.1:0-6168 GCF_000151885.1 Dipodomys ordii
CCACTTCCGGCTTTTTTCTTTTTGCTTATGTGGTGCTGAATCGAACCCAGGGCCTCAGGCATGCAAGGCAAGCGCTCTACCACTGAGCCACCTTCCCAGCCCCCAATATTTTCTGTCAGTATTGATTACAGGCAGAGTGGATAATAAGTATGGGCTTGTAATCATTGACTGATACGTTTAAACGTTATTCTAAGGGTAAGTTAGCTAATGTCATTCTGTAAATAATATTGATTATTTTACGCAAGGCTCAGTGTTCATTATTACAAAGAAATGCCTGAATTATTAAGAGTAAGTTAATTTTTGTGTTAACTTGACTGGGCCACAGGTTGCCTAGTGTTCAAGCATTGCGCTCTGTCTATGAAGATATCGTTAAGTAAAATTATCACTTGACCTGATAGAATGACTACATTCCCTTCCCAATGTGGAAGTGTCGCATGGGAATTCGATTGATGAGATACGGAGATGCCACCATTTAAGAGGTCAAATTGGGAGTCTTCATTGGAAAGCGGGTGGCCACAGGTGGACTCTTGTCATAAAGACTGCAGCCTCAAATGTCTTTTGCACAAAGTTTTTAAAAGCAAACACCACATGTTGAGGTAGAGACCAAGCCGTACCTAAGTGTTGTATATATAACAAAGCAAGCTAGATGAGGCCAGTTATTCCTAATAAAAGTATTACATACGGCATATCAAACCATCCAGGGGAACTCAGGGTCCCTCAGGACCCCACTTATCTAGAGGAAGCATGATCTTCCTGGAGCTCAACAACACATGACATATTTGCAACCCAAAGAATGGCCTCTATCACCTCTAGAGTTCTCAGAATGTCCCCATCTTCTAGTAACTTCTATCATGATGCCAAGATGGCATGGCTTAGATCCAGTATCCATATTTCAGATGAACTTAGTCAAATCCCATGGAGGACTGCCTAGAATAAAAGGGTGAACCACAGAAATTTTTCTTTCTTTCTCTGCTTCAGGTCTGGGAACCTGTACATTGATCTTCCCCTGCCTTCAGAGTCTGACTAGAACGTGTATTATTAGATTCCCCTGTTTTTTAGTCCTTGGGAACTGAAGATTTAGGGCCTTCTTACTCTTCATTAGTGAACTCTTGATGCAATATTTGCTATTTCTATGCATTAAACCCCTATTATTTCCATTTCTCTGGTGACATCTGGCTAATACAGAGGAGCTGTGCCTCTAAGGTTACTTTTTTAGAATCAGAAGCACAGTGGAAACAATACACAAAAGATAACTTTAAAAATCCCACCAAAGAAATATAGGAGAAAGTCCTAAGATAGAGACACAGAATTTAGGGTAACATTTTATTCTTAGTATTTACCTTCGGGTGAACTGACCCTTCCTATTGGCTCAGGCCAAATATTATGACAAATATTATGACAATTCTCTTCCTTTCAGAGTCAGAATAAAACACAATAGGCATGTTTTCCTTACCTTCCTAAATTTTTAGATGCAAGAGGCCAATATTTGAGTGTAGAATGTGTTAACGCATTTGAGCAGCACCCATAGAGTTTTATGAACTATGTCCTGTATCACACACTGGCTTGTAGACATTACACATATTTACTGTTATATTTTGCTCTTACAAAATATATAATATATATATAAAGGACCTACAGAACTTTTTTATTTTTTGTTCCTCAAAGATTGTTTGCCTCCTGTAAGTCCTTTGTGTATATAAATAGATACAAAATATATAATCCTGAGGCTAGCTGGTGTCAGGAAAGCAATAGCAGTGGACAGAGCTACATTACAGCATGGTGCCATGTAACTGCTCAGACAAGGCAGAGAAAAATTATCTATGACAAGCTTCCACCTCCCATCTCCTTAGTCATGAAATCTCACGATGAGTTATATATGCACAGATGTGTTTGTGTGTGTGAGTGTGCATGTGTGTGTGTGTGTGTGTTAGAGAGACTAAGATGTAGTGAAAGCTTTCAGAACCATGAACTACATCTCTCTCAAGCTTTTCTTTACAGTAAGTTAGTACTAAACAACAAATTATGCCAGTTATTTCTCCTTGGTAAAGCTTTTTGTTCACCCTGACGCAAAACCATCATCAATACCCTGATGAGTAAATATGAGATTCACTTATGTCTTATTCATTAGCTCAGCTTGGCAGCACTGGGCGTATAATGTAATGGTTTTCATGGACGAAGGCCATCAGTTTTCTCTTTATTCTGTGCTACAGATTCCACCACTATCTCCATAATAGTTTTCCTGTCTCTCCAATCTTGGAGGATTTCTGTCACAGAGAAGCCAAGACAATGCTTCACAAAATTGAATACTTATTATTATCACCTGGAGATGTGGGAGCACAGGTGGTCTTGTTATCACCCGCAGAGAATCTGGTTTAGTAGACTAGTTAATTGTCTTTTCTGAAAAACTCTGAAGGCATGCTAATGTCACTAGTTTTCTTTGGGAACCCCTGCTTCAGATAATATCCTGCTGGCTGAAAGATAATAAGTTTACCACCTTCTTTCAAGAAACATGACTCTCATGACCTCAAAATTATCTTTCTGTGTGTGTCATTATGCAAGTTTCACATTAGTTGGATTATTGTTGCTTTACAATTAACCTTGAGGGTAAATGTATGTCTTCCAAACTTTTTTACTTTTTGTTCCTCAAAGATTGTTTGCCTCCTGTAGGTCCTTTACATTTTAATATAAATTTGAAGATCACCTTGTCAACTTATGCAGAATTTAAAGAGCAGCAGCATCCTGTCAAAATCAGAAAGATTTTTCTTTAAAAATAGTGCTACATTTCAAAAGCTGACCATAAACAACATTCTATCCTCTGAGTACCAACTTCCATTTCATGAGTCCTGAAAATGATTATCTCATGAGAGTACTGTGATGAATAGATTAAATATATGTGCCACTGACTGATATTCAGAAGGCATCAATACATTAATCTAATTAATTTTGGCAACTACAAAGTAAATAAGATATTTTCATTATAGTATGTCACAATCTAGCTATATATATATATATAGATAGATAGATAGATATAGATATGTATGTTTGTCTCTTAGGTGATTGTCATTCTGACTGAGGTAAGGTGGAATCTTAATATAGTTTTGACTTACATTTCTTTTATGGCTAAGGACATTAAAGATTTCTTTATATACTTATTAGCCTTCTGTATTTCTTCTTCTGAGAATTCTTTATTCAGTGTGCCCAATAAAAATCGGACTATCTGTTCTGTAGCTGTTTAACTATTTGTGTCTTTTGTACATTTTAGATATTAATATATTAAAATTTTCCCATCCTGTGGGTTGTTGCTTGATCCTGATAAGTTTTTCTTTTTATCATTCTTGCTCTTATTGCTGAGTTATTGTAGTCTTATTCAGAAAATAGCTATGCTTGAGCTTTCCAGATTTTCTGCGTGTCTGTGGAGGGAAAGGGGATTATGCACATATGTGCCAGTACTGGGTTTTCGACTCAGGGGCTTGGTACCATACATTAGCTTTTATCACTCAAGACTGGTGTTCTACCACTTGAACCGCACTTCTATTTCAGCTCATTGATGATTAACTGGAGATAAGAATTTCATGGACATTTTTGCTTTGGCTGGCTTCAAACCTCTATCCTCAGATCTTAGCCTCCTGAGTCGCTAAGATCACAAGAGTAAGCCCTGTAGTAGTTTTAAAGTTTCAGATATTATAGTAAAAACTTGGGGCCAGTTGGCTTGATTATTATACAAGTTGGCTTGATTCTTATCCGTGTTGTTCGTTCTTGATAGTTCGTTCCAATAGTGAGCACTCAGTAAATATTTACATCGTGAAAGAGTAAATGAATGAGTGAATAAAGTAGTTAACAAATGAAGCAATAGGATTATTACATCCTAATTTCCCTTCCAGGCTCACATTGACAGCATTAGGACTGTGGACTATCACAGGACACTTTTCCAAGAGGAAAATCACAGAAGAAGGGGCGTCGATCATGAGTGAATGGAGCAGAGGTTTGCTGGACTAGCTTGGAGCGCCCCTGCAGGGGGCTCCCTACCTTCCCTAGAGAAAGAAGATCTTCTAGGCATTACAGTGCTTCTCTCCTGCTTCTCTGGATCACAGCTTTTTTTTTTTAATTGTAGCTCTCACAAATCTGCCCCCTTAAAATTCCACGTATTTTAATTTGCTGCCTCCTGATCGCAACATTTGTGCAGTCTGGCAGCTTTGCTTTTACAGCACACAGATCTCCTCCATTTAGAGGCAGTTCAACCAGGGGACGCTGGGGAGGATCCCCGGCAGGGTATAGCACGTCGTGTTCCTCACTTCTGAAAACAGTGATGCAGGTTCCTCCCAGCTCAGGGAAAGCAAAGGCTCGTCGTGGGATAGCTTTTCCTCCTCGCAGCTCACACCGATGGCACACAAACATCTTCTACCCCCACCTGCTACCGGTCAAGAAACTATCTCCTGGGAAGCAAAAGAAGGACTAAACAGATTTTCTTTGAACAGAACAGATTCAATAGTCTTAGCAGATATACCTGCAAGTCTCTAAACTCAAGGTAACCTCCAGAGCTCCTGACCACCGCTGAGTCACTAGTTACTTGTGAACTGGCTGTGGTTTATTTCAGTGTGCCAGCGCATCCATCCATCCATCCCAGGTCATCTACATGCAGTGCTAAAGCACCTCCTATGTGACATCCTACCTGTGAAATATCTTTGCTCCACTTTCCATTGCAATCTACCTCCTAAGTTACCAGATCTAAAATTAGAGCTGCTTCCTTCACTTCTGACTTTCCACCCAACAGACTGGAGGCCAGCCTCTTTTCCTAACACACCATTCAAGCAAGAGCTGAGGACAAGGAGTGAGGACCAGAACTATAAATGTCTCCTTGGATGGTTCTTAAGGCCCCTGGAGAGTAAGTCTCAGCGTGGTGAGGATAAATGATGTCATGAAGTCCAGGGTCACTTTGCCTATCATACATGCACACTGTCCACCTAATTGAACATCCATTCAGAAAGTTTCAACTATTCTTGAGCAATGGGAATATAGATCATAAAAGACTAGCCATGTCCCTGCTCTTCCAGTGATCCAGTGACTTATTCTGGTATTTGTGGAGGAGTCCTGATGATAAAGATTTCATGGTCAAGTTGTTAATGGTTAACTTGTTGTTACGATTGTTTTCTTCTCTCATAAACACATTTTTTAATATATGGCATAAATAAGAAATTACTTATAATTTAAGACCAAAATGAGAAACTTTAAGCGTTATTACCAAGCCATAAAAGATGGCACAGAGCTGGGTGCTGTAAAACTAACTACTCAAGAGACTGAGACCTAAGAATCACAGTTCAAAGCCAGCCCTGGCAGAAAAGTCTATGAGACTCCTATCTCCAATTAGCCACCTAAACGCAGGAAGTAAAGCTGTGGCTCAAATTGGTAGAGCACTAGCCCTGAGTGAAAAAGTTTAGAGACAGGGTCCAGGCCCTGGGTTCAAGCCCTACCACTAACAAAACAAAACAAAAAGATAGCAAGTACAAAAGCTTCCCACAGAAATAGAAATGCCAACCAGGTTCAGGAACTCACAACTGTAATCCCTGTTACATGGAAATCAGAGTCCCAGAGGAGGTTCGTTTGAGGCCAGCTCAGGCAAGCAATGGGGGACCCCCATCTTAACCAAGCCTGGTGTGGTGGCTCATACCTGTAATTTCAACTATGCAGTATGCATAGGCAGAAAGATAATGGCCTGAGCTTAGCCCCTAGCCAAAAGTTGGACACCTTAACAACAACAGAGAAACATGACAAAGCTAAAAAGGAATGAAGACAAGGCTTGAGTGTGAGCCGAGCAAGCGCCTGGACCCAAGCTCAAATATCAGAGCTGTCAAAGTTAAAACCAGACAAACAAAAAGCCTTAAGGGAAGCAATAGATGAAAGGAGGAGAGGAAGAGGGAGGAAAGGAAGGATGAAATGATGTAGGGAGGGAAGAAGGAAGACAAGAATGAAAAAGGACAAGGAAGAAGGAAGGAAAAGTCAAAGCAGGAGGGTGTAGGTCTTAGCTACGTGATTTTTTTTGGGGGGGGTGTCCGGTCGTGGGGCTTGAACTCTGGGTCTGGGCCCTGTCCCTCAGCTCTTCAGCTCAAGGCTAGCGCTCTACCACTTGAGCCACAGCACCACTTCCGGCTTTTTTCTTTTTGCTTATGTGGT
>NW_012275792.1:0-1084 GCF_000151885.1 Dipodomys ordii
GCTCAAGTGGTAGAGCGCTCGCCTTGAGCTGAAGACCTGAGGGACAGTGCCCAGGCCCAGAGTTCAAGCCCCACGACCGACAAAAAAAAAAAAAAATTTTTTTCTTAAAAAATACTTCAGTGGCACTACAGAGACACTGGTGGCTCACATCTGTAGTCCTAGCTACGCAAGAGGATGGGATCTGAGGATCACAGTTCAAAGCCACCCCAGGCATTAAAGTCCATGAGACTCTTATCTCAATCAACCACTCTCAAAGAGCTGGAAATAGAGCTATGGCTCAAGTGGTAGAGTGCTAACCTTGAGCAAAAAAACTCAGGGACAGTGCCTATGCCCTGAGTTCAAGCCCCAAGATCAGCATTAAAAAAAAAAAAAGCTATAAAACTGGAAAAATACCTTGGTGATAGAGCACTTGCCTAATATGCACAAGGTCCTGAGTTCAATCCCTAATACTGGAAAAAACAAAAAAAGCAGAAAGTCATAAACCTTTATTAGTTGTTGTGAAAAGATGCTCAGAATGATGCTAAATGAAAACAGTGCAAGATAGCAAATAAAATACAATTCATCTATGTAAACTGTAGATTAGATAGTAGTTACAGATATTGGTATAGGAAGTTGTTTTTGGATGATACTATAATTTGTTAATAATGTATCTAAAGAAGAGAGAATTTAGGATTCTTTTTTCTACCTAGTTTTCTATATTGTGAGTTGTATACAGTAAGTGTGGCTTTAAAATTTTTTTTTAATTTTTTATTGTTTTTTTTTTATTGTGAAAATACATTTCTTTCTTTTTCTTTTTTGCCAGTCATGGGCCAGAACTCTGGGCCTGGGCACTATCCCTCAGCTCTTCAGCTCAAGGATAGGGCTCTACCACTTGAGCCACAGCGTCACTTCCAGCTTTTTCTGCTTATGTGGTGCTGAGGAATCGAACCCAGGGCCTCATGAATGCAAGGCAAGCACTCTACCACTGAGCCACCTTCCCAACCCTTCTAAGCCACCTTCCCAGCCCCTTAAATTTAATTTGGAATTTTTCCTAAATAAGCTTTTCTTTTTTCATTTTAACCATTTCAATGTCTTTCTTAATACT